>NC_041393.1:486528049-486548609 GCF_002162155.2 Triticum dicoccoides
CTCACTCGGGGGCTTAGCTGCAGTCCAAGTACTCGCCTAAGTAATGAAAATCCTACCGAGTGAAGAGCAAACCTCTCACTCGGGGGCTTAGCTGCAGCCCAGTGCTCGCCTAAGTAATGAAAATCCTACCGAGTGAAGAGCAAACCTCTCATTCGGGGGCTTAGCTGCAGCCCAGTGCTCGCCTAAGTTGTCAAAATCCTACCGAGTGAAGAGCAAACCTCTCACTCGGGGGGCTTAGCTGCAGCCCAGCGCTCGCCTAAGTGGATTAAGGAATAAGTCGACTACAGTGAGCGTCTTGCTTTGAACCTGCAAAAAACATTTCGAGCCAAAAGCAATCATATTCAAACACCAAATTCAAGTTCAGATCGATACCTAAAGGAACCTAAAGTGCTCAGGCGCTAAGCCTGTTAAGGTTTATCGGTTACAACTCCACTCGGCATACCGAGGCAAATTTAAAGCGTCGAGCTTAGAAGAAGTTTTTTACCCCTCCTGTGGAGGGCTGGAAGGTGCAACAAACTTAAGATCAATTCCATCTGCGATCCGAGTGGCAGCAGCAAGGAAAGTTTCCATAAAGGACCTGAAGTCGTGTTTCTTGGTGTTGGCCACCCGGAGGGCAGCCAGCTTGTCTTCTCGCGCATCTTTGCAGTGGACTCGGGCCAGACACAGAGCAACATCTGCACCACACCGAGCCGAGGACTTTTTCCACTCCTGCACTCGACCAGGGACAGCGTTCAAACGAGCCATCAGCGACTCGAGGTCGTTCTGGAGTGTCTCCCCGGGCCAGAGCGTTGAGTCGATGCGAGATGTGGCGACCTTCAGCCTTGCAAGATAGTCCACGGCAGCTGCAACACGGGACTCCAGTCGGAAAACATTCATGGCAACTTCGTCGTTCACCGGAGAATTGACGGGGTCAAGGTTTGGTTCCAGCGGCTAGTCTCTTCTTCAAAGTTTTGACAAAATTCTGCAAGGACGATCACCGAGTCAAGGCAATGGTCGAATGAAAAAACCACAGTTGAAAATGATTGTTGAAGGTTTACCTTCAAGCATAAGAAACAGCTTCTTGGCAAGACCACTCAGGAAGACCTCCAGATCATTTTTCTTACCAAGAACAGCTTTCAGAGTAGCATTTTCTTGCTCAAGCTTTGTGACTGAAGCTAACTTCTCGTCAACAAGCTTGATCTTCTCAGCTAGTTCAAGGTCTTTTTTCCTTTGGGCCTCCCTCACCTTACCTGCAAGTTACAGCAAGATCAGATTTTGAAACAAATGAAGGGAAAAAGCAGTCGTCGAGGTCTCACCAAACATACCTTCAGTCTCCTCCTTTGCCTTCGTCAGATTCTCCTGAACCAGTTTCAAATTCAGCTCGAGCTGAATGTGCTTATTCTCCAGTTCAGTGTAGCGAGTCGCAAGGTCACAGGAGTTCTGCGAAGAACCAATCGACTAAATGTCAAAAGATAATTCGCTTCCGAGTGGAAAAGGAAAAATCATGCGTTTCTAAGACTACAGCCGAATACAAGTATTCGACCGTAGTCTCGGGGACTACACCCAGTGGGTGCACTCGGCGTGCCCCCACTGATCCTAGTGAAGACAGAGTCGACCAGTCGACCGGTTTGCGAAATCCAGTCGCCATAGTCGAATGACGGAAAGACTGAAATTATAAGGCCTAAGGCCGACTGCCAGCAGTCGACCTTAGCCTTGGGGACTACACCCAGTGGGTGCACTCAGCGTGCCCCCACCGGTTTGCGAAATCCATTCGCCATAATCGAATGACGGAAAGACTGAAATTATAAAGCCTAAGGCCGACTGCCAGCAGTCGACCTTAGCCTTGGGGACTACACCCAGTGGGTGCACTCAGCGTGCCCCCACCGGTTTGCAAAATCCATTCGCCATAATCGAATGACGGAAAGACTGAAATTATAAAGCCTAAGGCCGACTGCCAGCAGTCGACCTTAGCCTTGGGGACTACACCCAGCGGGTGCACTCAGCGTGCCCCCGCTAACACGGAGTTTAAATCGACACACCCAGTGGGTGACTACTATAAATTCTGGAAAGAAAAGTTTTTGATAGCATATCCTAACAGAACAAACGGTGGTCGACTGACCTGGACATTGCTTTGGAGGGCGGAACTGGCGTCGTAAGCTGCCTGGCTCGCATCCCGGATGGTCTTCAACTGCTCCATCATGATCCCTGCCTGGCGTATCGCCTCCTTCGCTGCGCCAGCTTGGTCCTCTGGGACGTGGTGCATCGTGAAGAGGGAGAGCTGCAGAGCACTCGTCAGTGGATCTGCGAAGGACACAGTGTGTCGAGTGGTGTTCTCCTCCTCCGCGACCAGAGTCTCAGGCACCGTCACATCCTGGGGCACCCTGCTGGCAGATGCTTTCCTTCTCATTCTGTGCTTCAGCGGTTCCTCATCTTCATCATCATCAGGGAGAGTGATAACAACATTGGATGGAGCTACAGAAAAGAATCAGAATTAGAGATTATGAGTCAGTCGACTAGAAACGGGGTTAAGAGTATAGTACCAGGTTTTGAGGTTGCTGCGTCCTCCATCTCATGATCGTTAGCCCGGGCTGAGGTCTCAGAAGTAGCAGCACTGCAACTCCAAAGAGTCAGTCGACTAACTCCAGCGCCAACCAGAGATAAAGTTCACGCAAAACAAGAAGACTTAAGCAACATGATTACCCTGATATGGTGGGGATGGACACCTTCATCTTTGGCAGGTGCTTGGTCGGCTTTGACGGGGCCGCCCTGGGCTGCTTCGACGCCTTTTCAGTCGGCGCCGGAGAGGTGGTCCGAGGACGCTTGGTCGACTGTGTAACAGTCGCAACCCCCTTGCCACATTCAGTCGCAGGGTCATGGACAAGTTTCGACCGCCTTTCCGAGCGCGGTGGTGCGACCTCCTCCTCCTCCTCCTCTTCCTCGTCCTCATCGTCATCATCATCATCGTCATCATCATCATCATCATCCTCAGCGGCGTCCGAGTCCCACTCCTCCTCCTGGCTCTCGCCCCCGCTCGCTTCTCCCTCCTCGGTTGGAGCCTATGCTCCATTGGGCATCGAGTACAGCTCAGTGAGGGCCTGATAGACATCAAGACAAAGATCAGTTGACCGATCGGCAGAGAAAACAGAAATAAATGCAACGAGAATACAATGACATACCTTGTTTGGATCACTGTGGCAGTCGAGTGGAGGAATCCTTCTGGCTCCGCGAGGGTTATCCTTGTTCCCAGTAACAGCGGCCATCCACCTTTCCAGAGTGGCATCGTCGACTGCTTCTGGATTGACCCGAGTCACATCCTCAGTCCCGCAGTACAACCACATGCAATGGCTCCGGAACTGAAGAGGCTGGATACGGCGTCTAAGAAAAGCCTCCAGGAGATCCATACCCGTCACTCCCTCTCGAACCAACTGAACTACACGCTCCATCAGCATCTTCACGTCAGCTTTCTCCTCCGGAATCACCTTCAGAGAGGAGGACTTGTTCACTCGACCCATGGTGAACTGAGGGAGTCCACTCGACTGCCCCGGCGTCGACTGATCCTGGCAGTAGAACCAGGTCGACTGCCAGCCTCTGACTGACTCGGGAAATGTCATGGCTGGGAAGGTGCTCTTGTTCCTCATCTGGATCTCCAGACCCCCACACATTTGGACAACTCGGGTTTTTTCATCGCCTGGGCTCGCCTTCTTCACGGTCTGAGAGCGACACGTGAATATGTGCTTGAACAAGCCCCAATGTGGTCGACAACCTAGAAAACTCTCACACATGGACACAAATGCGGCAAGATAGGCGATAGAATTCGGGGTGAAGTGGTGGAGTTGCGCTCCAAAGAAGTTCAAGAAACCACGGAAGAAAATGCTCGGCGGCAAAGAAAATCCGCGGTCGACATGGGTAGCCAGAAGCACGCACTCACCCTCTTCCGGCCGGGGCTGCCACTCTTACCCTGGAAGCCTCGCAGCTCCATGAGGGATTAGGCCCTCGTTGGCCATGTCGAGGAGATCCTTCTCCGTGATGGTCGAATGGATCCAATCTCCCTGGACCCAGCCTTTCGGCAGGCGAGATCTAGACGAAGACCCGCCACGACTGGTGGATCTCCCCTTCGCCTTCTCCGTCGCCGACGCCTTCTTCGCGCGTTCCAACACCGCCGTCTTCTCCTTGACCATGGCTGCCGGCGGGACGCGCGAGGGGAAGTTGTGCGGAGGCGAGAGCGAGCGTGTTGGGCGGAGACGAAGAGAACAGAGAGAGAATGCTGAGGCACTGTTCAGAAAACCCTCGCCGGGTGCATTTATAAGATCCCTTCCGAGTGGATGACAGGTGGGCCCGGTCGATCTAATCATATCCTAAACAGTTACGCGGACGTGATACGTGGCGAAAAAAGCGGCACGGGGATCGAGGCGTCTATGCCCTGTCCCATCCGAGCGCCGCGGTCCGCCCCGCTTCGCGCGCTTCCCCAAATTTCGCATCCCGCGGAATCCGCGAACGGCAGATCAGTCTGCCAAACGCGGGATTTCCTGCGATCCGTCGCTCGGAAATCGGCGAAGTCCAAAAAGATCACTCGACGAAGGAAAGGAATGGATCGAGTCGACTGAAGAAAAGTTGTTCACTATCAACAAAGATATTTTTTGGTTCAAAACAACGCACGACCAGTGTACGAAAGCTAATCAGAAACAACATCAACTCCTTCATCACTCAAGCCTCAATCCATTCGGGGGCTAATGATGGAGTCATGTACCTAGGGTAGGGTCACAGACCTGATCTAAGTGCCCTGCCTAAAGACACCCTAAGAAGAGATCGCCTTCCAGTCGACCTACGAGGAACTCACTCGACTGACTTGAAGGACTCGACCACGAAGACTCACTCGACCACCAGAAGATCAAGAAGCACTCTGCACTGCAACGGTCTGTAATTAAGTAGTCTTTATGATAGTTAAGACACTTTATGTGGGGCGTTACCAGTAACGCCCCGGACTTAACGCACCTTAAACCCTCTCCTACGTGGGCTGGCTGGGGTCCTGGCGCACTCTATATAAGCCACCCCCCTCCACAGGTAGAAGGGTTCGGCACCTTGTAATCCATATACGCATAATCCACTCGACCGCCTCCGGGCTCCGAGACGTAGGGCTTTTACTTCCTCCGAGAAGGGCCTGAACTCGTACATCTCTTGTGTTTACAACCTCTCCATAGCTAGGACCTTGCCTCTCCATACCTACCCCCCACTCTACTGTCAGACTTAGATCCACGACAGCCACCCTAAGAGAATCGAGCAAGATTCTCAGAGAAACAATTTAGAGGCATGTAGTTCTTCCAAAAAGAAGAAAAAGAAAAACGACAGGACTTTGCATGCTTCTAGTGAACCTGTTGTAGACACACCTGAGAATCCCAATGACATTTCTATTTCTGATGCTGAAACACAATCAGGTGATGAACATGAACCTAGCGATAATGTTAATGATAATGTTCATGTTGATGCTCAACCTAGCAAAAATAATGAAGAAGAAGCTGAACCTGTTTGTTGATCTTGATAACCCACAATCAAAGAATCAAGGTTATGATAAGAGAGATTTTATTGCTAGGAAGCACGGTTAAGAAAGAGAACCATGGGTTCAGAAACCCATGCCCTTTCCTCCTAAACCATCCAAGACAAAGGATGATGAGGATTTTGAGTGTTTTGCTGAAATGATTAGACCTATCTTCTTACGTATGCGCTCAACTGATATGCTTAAAGTAAATCCTTATGCTAAGTATATGAAGGATATCATTACAAATAAAAGAAATATACGGGAAGCTGAAATTTCCACCATGCTTGCTAATTACACTTTTAAGGGTGGAATACCAAAGAAACTTGGAGATCCGGGGGTACCAACTATACCATACTCCATTAAAAGAAATTATGTCAAAACTGCTTTATGTGATCTTGGAGCCGGTGTTAGTGTTATGCCTCTCTCTTTATATCGTAGACTTGAATTGAATAACTTGACACCTACTAAAATATCTTTGCAAATGGCTGACAAATCAACTGCTATACCTGCCGGTATTTGTGAGGATGTGCCTGTTGTGGTTGCAAATGTCACTATCTTAACGGACTTTGTTATTCTTGATATTCCTGAGGACGATAGTATGTCGATTATCCTTGGTAGACCTTTTTTGAATACTACAGGGGCTGTTATTGATTGCAACAGAGGCAATGTCACTTTTCATGTTAATGGTAATGAGGATACGGTACACTTTTTGAGGAAACAATCTCAAGTTCATAGCATCAATTCTATTGGAAAAGTTCCAACTATTATTATTGGAGGTTTTGAATTTCCTCTCCCTACTGTCAAGAAAAAATATGATATTCTTATTGTTGGGGATGTTCATATCCCCGTTGAGGTAACTTAGTGTTATTCGAAATTTCTCTGGTTCTGTGTTATTCGGAATGAGTTTGTTAACAAGAGTTGATCAACCTTGTTAGTGGATTCATTTTGATGATCATGAGATGGATGAAACTAGAAGGCACAACCTTCCGTACCCTCTTTTTACTTTCTGTTATTTAGATTAAATAAAGCAAAAATAGTATTATCCATCTTTTTTCTGATTTATCTATGCAATAAAAATATCCCGAAAATAAAAGTGCTCCAAATGCCCAGCAAATTTACTATGATTTTTTATGGAATATTTGAGGATTTTAGGCACTGAATCACTGCAGGAGGGGCAAGCACCAGGCCACGAGAGTGGACGGTGCGCCCACCCCCCTAGGAGCCCCCCTATCTCGTGGGCCCCTCGTGGGCCCCCTCCACTTATTCCAGCACTCACACACTCCATCTTCTTCCCAAAAAAATCACCATCCAGCTCAAGCACGAGTTCTAGCTCATTTTTCTGCGATTTTCGATCTCCTTGCTCAAAGCTCCTTTCACAAAACTGCTTTGGGAGATTGTTGCTTGAAAAAGAATTATGTCTAGGAGAATGTACCAAGGTGGTTCCTTAGTAAAGAAAGGACCCATGATTGCTATACGTGAGCAAGACATTGAACTACCGAGGGACGCAGAAGTACGAGCTTGTGAGTGGCCATCTGATGATTTTATGGTCGAAGCAGGCTTTAAGGAGGAATTTGACGCATATGTGCGTAATGCCGAACTGGAGGACTTCTTACAACATAAGTGTCCTCACTACCGTCAATTGACTGATTCATTTGTGCGAAGGTTTGAATATAAATGTACACATAATTCTCCGAGTGTCCTATTTGATATCTATGATACATCTTATAACATGGACTTAGAGGATTTTACAACTGCTTGCAAACTTCCACAGTGCGGCAATGTTAATGATCCCCACAAATCTGAATTTAGAGCTTTCCTTGCTAGTATCACTGTGGGAGAATCTAGGGATATTACACAAGCTACCATAGGGAGCATTCATTTTCCTGCTATACATTATTTTGCTCTTTTCATTGGTACATGCATTAACGGTAAAGATGAAGCATGTCATATGTGTGTCCCTGATCTTTGTGTCCTCAAGAGTGTTGTGTTAGGTTGTAAAGATTATAACTTGGGGGCAATAGTTGCATGTAGGTTGCATAAAAATGGTAGAGCTGGAGATTTATTTGGAGGAATTTATGCGACCCGTGTGGCTAATTATCTTGGTATAGCCCCACGAGAGGGGATATGATGTTGCCTCCTGCTTATTTAGATTATGACGCTATGGTCCAACATCATTTTCTTACGAGGAATGAACAATTCCTCCAGTATCGACTAATCTTTGACAGACGTAGCATTGTTCATGTTACTCTTCCTGCTCCTTCCCTTTTTGATTACCAGGCAAAAGGAAGATATGTTGTTACCAGGGAGGAAGCAGTTGAACATGAGGGGAGAGCGGAGGCGGCTCGCCAACATGCCGCAGCTTAGGAGGCATTTTCTACTGCATCTCGGTACGACCCCAGTTACAACTATGGATATCAGCCAGGCTACCCTTGGCATTAGACCAACTTAGGCCAAAAGCCTAAGCTTGGGGGAGTACGTATTTCTCACCGACTTTACATTCATGTTCACACACTATTTTAGTCGTCGGTGCTCATACTCTTTCATTGTATTATCCATTGCTAGTTTAATTTTCTTTTTCTATTTTTATTCTTGTGTGTTTGATAAACCTTAAGAAAAACCAAAAAAAATAGTTAGTTTAATTTCCATGCTTGTAGTAGAGTTAAAATGAAAACCCGAAAAGATTTCTCGTTCTTCTTTTTACTTGTTGGGAACTTTCCCGTGTAAATAGCTTTATTTTCTTTTTTTTATTTCCTTTGGGGGTCGAGAGTAGAAGACCATATTGAAAATGCTTAGTGGCTCTCATATGCATGATTGTTTATTTAACTTAGAGACCATATTACTTTGTCTTCTCTCTTGGGTTGAATGCTTGCAGATTCCAGCTTAGTCCAATGCACGTGCACTATTATTATTATACACATCGTTCGGTCGTGCAAGTGAAAGGCAATATGACTATATATGATGGACTGATTGAGATGAGAGAAGCTGGTATGCACTCGACCTCTCTTATTTTTGTAAATATGATGAGTTCATCGTTCCTGATTCAGCTTATTATGAAGTAAACATATTTGCAATGACATTTAGAGATTATAGTTGCTTGTGCCATGCTTGATTAGCTATGAGTTATAATGGTTTACCTTGCGTGCCAACATGCTATTAGAATGATTATGATGTGGTATGATGGGATGGTATCCTTCTTTGAATAAATTGAGTGACTTGACTTGGCACATGTTCACGCATGTAGTTGAAACAAATCAACATAGCCTTCACGATATTTATGTTCATGGTGGTTTATATCCTACTCATGTTTGTACTCGATGTGAATTAATCTTAATGCATGTTTATGACTGTTGTCGCTCTCTCAGTTGGTCGCTTCCCAATCTTTTGCTAGCCTTCACCTATACTAAGCGAGAATACTGCTTGTGCATCCAAACTCCTTAAGTCCACCATACCTTCCTATATGCGGTATCTACCTGTCGTTCCAAGTAAATTTGTATGTGCCAAACTCCAAACCTTCAAATGAAATTCTGTTTTGTATGCTTGAGCAGCTCATGTTTCGACTAGGGCTGCCTATATCTTCCATGCTAGGTGGGTTATTCTCAAGAGGAGTGGACTCCGCTCCTCATTCATGAGAAAGGGCTGGTAACCGGGATGCCCATTCCCATGATCCAAAAAGATCAAAGCAAATCAATATAATTAAACAAAACTCCCCCAGGGCTGTTGTTAGTTGGAGGCACTTGTTGTTTCGAGCAAGCCATGGATTGATGCTTGTTGGTGGTGGGGGAGTATAAACTTTTACCATTCTGTTTGAGAACTGCCTATAATACATGTAGTATGGAAGATACAGCCATCTGATAGTTGTGGTGTTGACAGTGAAAGTATGCCACTCAAAATATTATTCAATCTCTATTTTAAAATTGAGCTCTGGCACCTCTAAAAATCCCTGCTTCCCTCTGCGAAGGGCCTATCTATTTACTTTTATGTTGTGTCATCACCTTCTTATTAAAAAAGCACCTGCTGGAGAGCACACTGTCATTTGCATTCATTACTATTGGTTTATATTGGGTATGACTTGACTGGATCTCTTTTACCATGAATTACAATGTTTAATCAGTCCTTCATCTTTAAAGGTGCTCTGCATTTATGTTTTGCGGTCTCAGAAAGGGCTAGCGAGATACCATTTTGTTATATCATGTTATGATTGTTTTGAGAAAGTGTTGTTATCCGAGTTTTATTATTATGGCTCGCTAGCTGATTATGCCATTGATATGAGTGATTGTGAGACCTGAGTGTTATTGTGAGTATGGTTAGTTTATAATATTTGTTGAAACCTGAATGTTGGCTTTGCATGTTTACAACAACAAGAACAAACAGAGTTTGTAAAAGTTTTTCTTTATCACTTTCAGTTTATCAACTGAATTGCTTGAGGACAAGCAAAGGTTTAAGCTTGGGGGAGTTGATACGTCTCCAACGTATCTACTTTTCCAAACACTTTTGCCCTTGTTTTGGACTCTAACTTGCATGATTTGAATGAAACTAACCCGGACTGATGCTGTTTTCAGCAGAACTACCATGATGTTGTTTTATGTGTAGAAAACAAAAGTTCTCAGAATGTCCTGAAAATCCTCAGAGGCACGTTTTGGAAAATATGAAAAATACTGGAGAAAGAATCAAGACCAGGGCCCAGACCCTGTCCACGAGGGTGGGGGGTGCGCCCACCCCCTGGGCGTGCCCCCCTGTCTCGTAGGCCCCCTGACGCTCCACCGACCTCAACTCGAACTCCATATATTCCGTTTTGCGGAGAAAAAAATCAGAGAGGAAGTTTCATTGCGTTTTACGATACGGAGTCGCCGCCAAGCCCTAATCTCTCTCGGAGAGCTGATCTGGAGTCTGTTCGGGGCTCCGGAGAGCGGGATTCATCGCTGTCGTCATCATCAACCACCATCACCAATTTCAGGATGCTCACCGCCGTGCGTGAGTAATTCCATCGTGGGCTTGCTGGACGGTGATGGGTTGGATGAGATTTACCATGTAATCAAGTTAGTTTTATTAGGGTTTGATCCCTAGTATCCACTATGTTCTGAGATTGATGTTGCTATGACTTTGCTATGCTTAATGCTTGTCACTAGGGCCCGAGTGCCATGATTTCACATCTAAACCTATTATGTTTTCATGAATATATGTGTGTTCTTGATCCTATCTTGCAAGTCTATAGTCACCTATTATGTGTTATGATCCGACAACCCCAAAGTCACAATAATCGGGATACTTCTCGAGTGATGACCGTAGTTTGAGGAGTTCATGTATTCACTATGTGTTAATGCTTTGTTCCGGTTCTCTATTAAAAGGAGGCCTTAATATCCCTTAGTTTCCATAAGGACCCCGCTGCCATGGGAGGGTAGGAGAAAAGATGTCATGCAAGTTCTTTTCCATAAGCACGCATGACTATATACGGAATACATGCCTACATTACATTGATGAATTGGAGCTAGTTCTGTGTCACCCTATTTTATAGCTATTACTTGAGGAATCGCATCCGACATAATTATCCATCACTGATCCAATGCCTACGAGCTTTTCACATATTGTGCTTCACTTATTTACTTTTCCGTTGCTCTTGTTACAATTACTACAAAACCCAAAAATATTACTTTTGTTACTATTACCTTTATTATCATACTACTTTGCTACTAAATACTATGTTGCAGATACTAAGTTATCCAGGTGTGGTTGAATTGACAACTCAACTGCTAATACTCAATAATATTATTTGTCTCTACTTGTGTCGAATCAATAAATTTGGGTTGAATACTCTACCCTCGAAAGCTGCTGCGATCCCCTACACTTGTGGGTTATCAGCCGACGATGACTTCTTGGGTCATCAAAAACAGCCACCACATCATCTCGGAATACGCCAAGCGGATGGATCCAATGGAACTTTCGTCTTTAAACGAGCTCCTGGATCGCATCACCGCCTTGGGAGTCGCTATGGACTATGATCGGATTGGGCTTAAACCCGATCAGAGAGAGATTAACTCTCCGCCAGTCACCCATCAAATAGCGGTGGTGGAGGAGCAATGCAGCGACTCTTCCTCTATTTTGAGGACGAACTATGTCCGGATTCCTGAGCTCTCTGAGCCGGATACCTGCTCGTGGGAGGACATGTCCCGAACTCTGAACTTAGAATCGGATAGCGGGCCAGAAAAATTGGGAAACATCCCGGAACTTGAGCTACCAAGTTCGAAAGTTCCTCTGCCCCTCGGTCTCGGATTGGGTCAGGGTTCGGACTTAAATCCACCCACCCACGCAGATACAAGCGATCTTTCCCACATTAGACAACAATCCCAAGAGACAGTACATCACCTTTGGGCCAGATTCCTCCTTGTAATAAGCAAGGTCAAGGACTGTCGCGAGGAAGACGCAATCTCATTCTTTTGCGAAAATTGCACGGACAAGGGAATCCTCAACGCCATAAGTCGCCATGACATATCACACTTCTTTGACTTGGCGGCCATAGTACAGAAGTACTGTGCGATGGAAAGCGCTTGGAAAACCCATACAAAATTCTGGGATCCTCCAGCTCTCAATAAACCCCCCGTCCGAATCAAAAGGGTGCACTGTCGCAGGTCACCCGATCCAATTACAAAGAAACCAAAGCCCACTACAGGGCGTGGAACCGTATAGGAGGGATGGCTCAACAGGCCATGCAAAATTCACACCACACCGGATACCATACCAACACACAGCCTTAGAGCATGTTGGATACTTCGGCAGGTGGCCAAGAGCGGCGAGGATCTCCTCATTAACAACACCGCAGAGCATCATCCCGCAGAAAACAACAATATGGTGTTGACAGTCTTTGAGACTTTCGCCTCGAATAACAGGCGCAAGAGAGCACTCCGCAGCCTCGCCGACATCTGCCATGTTGCAATAATAAATCCCTGGAACGACACGGCTATAACATTTAATGCCAGTGACGAACCTCAATTCCAAACAGTCCGAGCACCATCCGCTTTAGTCCTTAGTCCAATTGTGGACGGCTTCCGGCTTACTGAAGTGCTCATGGACGGCGGCGGCAGACTAAACCTCATCTACGAGTAAACTCTCAACAAAATGGAAATAGACAAGAGCCGCATTGAGCAAAGCAGCACGACCTTCCGAGGGATTATCCCTAGTTGGGAGGCACGATGTGCGGGAAAAATCACACTCGATGTGGTATTCGGCACGCCGGAAAATTATAGGTCCGAAGAGATAACATTCCAAGTGGCCCCGCTCAATAGTGGATACCACGCCCTTTTAGGGCAGGACGCATTCACAGGCTTCCAAGCTATACCCCATTATGGGTACATGAAGCTGAAGATGCCTGGGCCCAACGGAATCATCACTCTAGCCAGTGATTCGGATATAGCACTTCACGCCGAAAATAAAATCGCCGCCCTGGCCCTTGAGGCATTATCCGAAGCCCTCGCGTCCGAAGAATTAACTTCATTACGCTCCACAGTGGATAGGGACGATGTGATACTTGATAAACGATCCAAGTCCACCTCTTTCAAACCAGCGGACGAAACCATAAAATTCCAAGTCCACCCAATGGACTCTACAAAAACAGCAACCATCGAGGCATAGCCGAACCATACAATCGATGCTGCATTGAGGGCGTTCTTACGCAAGAATTGGGACATCTTCGCCAGGCACCCTTCAGATATGCCAGGGATCCCATGCAGGCTGACCGAGCATAGCCTCAACATATTGAAGGGATACAAGCCAGTCAAGCAGACACTACGGCGCTTTTCAGAGCCTAAATGGCAGGCTATGGAGAGGAGCTAGCCAAGTTACTCGAAGCCGGATTCATCAGAGAAATAAAACACCCGGACTAGCTAGCAAACCTCGTGATGGTACCAAAGAAGGATAAATCCTGGTGCCTATGTGTCGATTTCAAGGACCTCAACAAGGCTTGCCCCAAGGATCCCTTCCCTCTCCCCCGCATCGATCAAATAATCGACACTATAGCAGGACACGACTCATTGTGCTTCCTTGACGCATACTCCGAATACCATCAAATCAAGATGGTGGAGTCCGATCAAGTCGCTACGGCATTCATCACCCCATACGGCCCTTTCTGCTTCAACACCATGCCTTTCGGGCTCAAAAACGCCGGTGCAACCTACCAACACATGATTCAGACATACCTGGAAAAACAAATCGGCAAAATAGTTGAGGCATACGTGGACGATGTGGTCATCAAGACCAGACACGTTGAATCTTTAATAGACGACCTAAGGCTCACATTCGACAACCTCCGAACATATGACATCAAGCTCAATCCGAAAATATGCGTTTTCGGCATTCCTGCCAGAAAGCTCCTGGGCTTCATCGTTTCCAATAGAAGAATTGAAGCAAACCCGGCTAAAATCCGAGCTTTGTCATAGTTGGGTACCCCAGCAGACCTCAAGCAAGTCCAGAAATTAACTGGATGCGTGGCTACCTTAAGCCGATTTATCTCCCGATTGGGAGAAAAGGCACTACCTCTTTATCGCCTTCTTTGACGCACCGAACACTTCGAGTGGACGGATGTGGCTATGGCCGGACTGGAAGAAAGAAAGGCCCTCTTGGCCAGCAACCCTATCCTGGCCGCACCGAACATTGGCGAACCCATGCTGTTATATATAGCTGCAACACACCAAGTTGTAAGCGCAGTGCTCGTCGTCGAACGAGAGGAGGACGGACATAAGTTCCCGCTTCAAAAGCTGGTATACTACGTATCCACTGTCCTCACACCATGCAAGTCACGATACCCACATTATCAAAAGATAGCATACGCGGTCTTCATGGCATCCCAAAAACTACGACACTACTTTCAAGAGTGCTCAATCACGGTGGCCTCGGAAGTACCACTCAACGATATAATAAATAACTGCGATGCCACGGGCCGGATTGCTAAATGAGCCATCGAGCTCCTCCTGTTCGACATTATATATAAACCACGGCGAGCCATTAAATCACAAGTACTGGCTGACTTCGTCGCTGAATGGACAGAGGCCGAACTCCCTAAAGAGTACATCGCATACTCCAATTGGATCATGCACTCTGACGGTTCTAAGATGCTCGCTGGTCTGGGAGCGGGCGTTGTCTTGACAACCCCCACCAGAGATACAATCCACTATGTACTACAAATACTATACATAGACTCCAACAATGCAGCCGAATATGAGGCTCTGTTGCACGGTCTTCGGATGGCGGTCTCCATGGGCATTCAACGCCTAGAAGTGCGTGGGGATTCGAACCTTGTAATACCCCAAATAAATGGAGACTTCAACGCCAAGGACCCGAAAATGGCGGCTTGCCATAATGCCGTCCTCAAAATGTCAGCTCGGTTCGAGGGGCTTGAATTTCATCATGTGGTTCGAGAAAAACAATCAAGCGGCAGATATCCTTGCCCGCATCGGCGCTAAGCGCGACCGCGTCCCACCCAACATCTTCTTGGAAAGGCTTTTCAAGCCATCTGTGGTGTGGCAAGGGGAGACCGGCAATACCAGTCCGGATCCGACCACAAGTCCACAACCCCAGATCCCGAACACACTGACATAATCGAAGGCTCCACCACCGAAATAACACCTTCGGCCCACCTAATCATGGCTGTCATCGCCCCGTGGACGAAACCCTTCTTAGCCTACCTAAATAGGCAAGAACTCCCCGAGGACAAAAATGAGGCACATTGCATTGTGCGACGCTCTAAAGGCTACAAGGTCCATGAGGGAGAGCTTTATAAGAAAAGCGCTACCGGAGTACTTCAAAGATGCATCTCCGAAGAGGAAGGGCGGCAGCTCTTGGCCGAAATTCATGCTGGACTCGGCGGCCACCACACCGCAGCTCGGGCCCTTGTAAGCAAGGCCTTCCGTACAGGTTTCTACTGGCTGACAGCCCGAGCAGACGCATAGGACCTCGTCCAACATTGCGTCGGTTGCTAGCTCTTCACCAACCGAAGCCACATGCCACCCATCGCTCTCCAAACAATCCCCATAACTTGGCCCTTTGCGGTCTGGGGGGTCGATATGGTCGGACCCATTGTCGTGGTTCTAAGTCTGACTGTAATGTAGGGGGGTAGGTATGGAGAGGCAAGATCCTAGCTATGGAGTAGTTGTATACGCAAGAGATTTACGAGTTCAGGCCCTTCTCGGAGGAAGTAACAGCCCTACGTCTCAGGGCCCGGAGGCGGTCGACTGGATTATGTGTGTATGAGTTACAGGGGTGCGAACTCTTTACATTGAGGAGGGGGTGGCTTATATAGAGTTCGCCAGACCCCTCCGGCCCTCAGTTATGTAGGGTTTAAGGTACATTAAGGTCGGGCGTTACTGGTAACGCCACAAATAAAGTGCTATGATGACCATTAAAGCTACTCAATGGCCGACCATTTGCGTATAGAGTGACTTTAGATCTTCTGGCTGTCGAGTGGTTGCCTTCATGGTCGAGTGTCTTCGAGTCCGTCGAGTGGAACGCTTCTGAGTCGATTGACAGGTGGTTTCTTCTAGAGATGTCCTTGGGGAGGGTAGTTTGGACAGGTCCATGATCCTACCCTAGGTACATAGCTTCATCATTAGCCCCCGAATGGATCGAGGTTTGAGTGGGGAAGGAGTTGAGAGCTCTTCCGACCCATTTTGTGTGATATGAGTATATCTTGCTCTGGGTCCATGAACCTAAATAACGACACCAACTTATTTTTCGGTCGCCTTGGTCCATTCTTGGTTTCAGTCGAGTGAATTTCTTTACTTGCAAAGCTCCGAGTGACGGTGTGGAGGAGATCCTCCGTATGACAAGTTGTTCTGATGCTCGCGGACTTTGCGGGATTTGAATTTTGGGAAGTGCGCGGGGTGGAGGAGGCCGTAGTAATCGGGCGGGATAGGGCGGAGACGCCTCGATCTCCGCGCCACTTTTTTCACCATGTATCACGCGCGCGACTGTTGTGGGATTTGACAGGATCGTCTGGGCCTACAGGTTAGTCACTCGGAGGCAACTCCATATAAGCCGCTGTCCCAGGGTTTTTGAATAGTGCGCCTTCATTTCTTTTCCTTCCTTCTCGAATTCCTCCGCCACCTCTGCTCTCGTCTCGGTGCCGTCGGTCTGTTCGGGCTTCGCCTGCAGCAATGGTGAAGGAGAAGACGGCGGCCCTGGAGCGCGTGAAGAAGGCGTCAGCGTAGGCGAAGACGAAGAAGTCCGATTGGGGCGGATCTTTCTCGAGGTCTGCCTTGCCGCGGGGCTAGATCCAGGGCGACTGGATGCCCTCGGCGATTCGTCAGGAAGATCTTGATGACTTGGCCGAGGGGGGATTCATCCCTCACGAATCTGTGCGCCTCCCGGGGAACGAGATCGAGCCGCAGCCTCTCGAGGGTGAGTGTGTCCTTATCGCCACTCATGTCGACCGCGGATTCTCCCTGCTGCCTCATCCTTTTTTCTGGAGTTTCTTGAACTTTTTCGGGGCGTAACTCCATCACTTCACTCCGAATTCTATCGTGTACCTTGCTGCCTTCGTGTCCTTGTACGAGAATTTCTTGGGTTGCCATCCTCATTGGGGCCTCTTCAAGCACATTTTCACTTGTCGTTCTCAGTCGGTTAAGAAAGCCAAGTCGAGTGATGATAGGACGCAAGTGATTCATATGTGCGGGGGCCTTGGGATCCAGATGAGAAGCAAAAGTTGTTTTCTAGCTATGACTCTTCCTGACTCAGTCCGCATGTGGCAGTCGACCTGGTTCTACTTCGAAGACCATCCGACTCCTGGACAGGCGACAGGTCTTCCCCCTTTCTTCCCCCGTTGGGCAATTGTCAAAGCGCCCTCGGGTGGCTTCTCCGGCGCCGACTGAGAAAGCGCCGAAGCATCCTCGAGCGGCACCATCAAAGCCGCCGAAGGCCTTGCCCAAGATGAGAATGGCCATTCCCACCATTTTCGGGTAACAGCAGAACTTGTGTTTTCTCGTTTAGCACGAATGAACTCTTGGTCGACTCATTGACTAACCGACTGGTTTCTGAAATCTGCAGTGCTGCTACCTCCGAGACCTCCACCAAGAACGAAGACCAGGAAATGGAAGACGCTGCCACCTCCAACCTTGGTACGCTCTCTGTAGTTTCACTTTTGGTCGATTGGATTTTCAATTTTAACTTTGGATTTTTCCTGTAGTTCCTCCTCATGTCATCGATCTCCCTGATGATGACGACGAGGCGCCACTGAGGTCGAGGAGGAATAGAAAGGCACCGACTGGCAAGACTACTCAGAGTGCATCAGTGCCTGAGACATTGGTTCAAGAGGGTGGCAATATCACTCGGAATTCCGTGTCCTTCATTGTGCCGCTGACGAGTGCCCAGCCTTCGTTGTCGACTACTGACCCGCCCTCCCTTTTCGCCACATACCACGTCCCAGAGGACCAAGCGGGTGCTACTAAGGAGGCTATACGCCAGGCGGGGATCATGATGGAGCAGGTGAAGGCGATCCGGGAAGCCAGCCAAGCGGCCTATGATGCTAGCTCAGCCCTTCAAAGCAACGTCCAGGTTAGTTGGTCACCGCTTGTTCTGTTAGGATATGTTATCTGAAGACTTTCTTTCCGATGATCTTTGTATCTGTACACCCACTGGGTGTGTCGATTGAATTTTTGGATTGGTGGGGGCACGCTGAGTGCACCCACTGGGTGTAGTCCCTGAGACTATGGTGGACTGCTGGCAGTAGACTGTAGTCTTTGTATTTTGAATTTCTTCACTCTAACTTCTTCACTCGGTCTGGTCGGACCATGTCGAATGGAATCTTGGAACCAGTGGGGGCACGCTGAGTGCACCCACTGGGTGTAGTCCCCGAGACTATGGTGGACTGCTGGCAGTCGACTGTAGTCTGAAGAACCTGTTTTTTGGTAGATCATGATGAGACCAAGGCCGACTGCTGGCAGTTAGCTATAGAGCTATAGTTTTAGGATCATAACCTCTTTGTCTCTTTCGGCCGACTGATCGGACCAAGTCGGTAGAACCAGTGGGGGCACGCTGAGTGCACCCACTGGTTGTAGTCCCCGAGACTACTGTTGAATATTTTGATTCGGCTGTAGTCTTAGAAATGTTACGATTTTTCTCTTAGTCACTCGGAAGCAACCTATCTTTGATGTTTGTCGATTGACCCTTCGCAGAAATCTTGCGAGCTTGTGGCTCGCTATACTGAGTTGGAAAACAAACATATCCAGCTCGACCTTGACTTGAAGCTTGTTCAGGAGAACTTTCAGAAGGCGAAGGACGAAGCAAAAGGTATGATTGGTGAGAACTTGACAACTGTCTTTATCTTTCTGCCCATTCCTGATTCTGATCTCATTATCATTTTGCAGATAAAATGAAGGAGGCTCTGAAGAAGAAGGACCACGACCTTGCCGAGGCGCAGAAGGCGGCTTTGGACAAAATGAAGCTTGCGGAAGAAAAACTGGCTTTAGTCGGTAAACTTGAAGAGGAGAACGCCAATCTGAAAGCTGCTCTCGACGCGGCTAACAAGGAAGTCGGCCGTCTGAAGAATGATAAGATAGCTCTGAATGACAAGGCTGGTGAACTGGTGGGGAAGAAGAATGATCTGGAGGCTTATCTGGGAGGGCTCGCCAAGAAGTTATTCATCATGCTTGAGGGTAATCTCTCCTACCCGACTGACTTGTAATCATCGACTTATCGTAGAACTGTTGGTTTACCTTTGAATTGTGTTTACAGAATTCTGCCAAAACTTCGAGGAGGAGACCAGTCGAGTGGAGACAAGCTTGGACCCCATTAACTCTCTTGTGAAGGATGAAGCTGCTATGAATGTGCTCTGACTGGAGTCTCGTGTTGCTGGTGTGGTTGACTACCTTGCTCGACTGAAGGTTGCGGCGTCGCGAATCGACACAACACTCTGGCCAGGAGCGACGCTTCAAAATGACCTCGAGTCTCTAATGACTCGGCTGAATGAAGTTCCAGGTCGAGTGCAAGAATGGAAGGAATCTTCTGCCAGGTGCGGCACTGACGTTGCTCTGTCCCTGGTCCGTGTTCATTGCAAGGATGCGCGAGAGGAAAAGCTGGCGTCCATCAAAGTTGCCAATACCAAGAAGCACGACTTCCAATTTTTCATGGAGACCTTCATTGCTGCTGCCACTCGGATTGCTGACGGAATCGACTTGGACCAGTTTGTCGCGCCCTCCAGTCCTCCGCCTTAAATTTGCCTCGGAATGCCGAGTGGTTTTGTAACCGATAAACTTTTACAGGCTTGACACCTGAGCACTTTTGAACCCGTAGGATGTTATCTGAACTTGGCTTATTGTTGAATATGCTTGCATTTGCCTTCGAGAGAACTTTGTTCTTCACTCGGATTATACTTTAGTGCTTGAGACGTAGCTCTAAGGTGGAAAATCCAGTCGGCGTGTACCTCATCGCTCTTGCAGGTAGGGATGGGGCACAGATTGCAGTCGACCTGCATTCTTGCGGATCGGGATGGAGCGCATGTTGTATTTGTGGCATAGCTCTGAAGGAGAAGGCAGCAGTCGACCTGCACCTCGTCGTTCTTGCAGAGCGCACGTTGTATTTATGGCGTAGCTTCGAAGGAGAAGGTAGCAGTCGACCTGCACCTCGTCGTCCTTGCAGAGCGCACGTTGTATTTGTGGCGTAGCTTCAAAGGAGAAGGTAGCAGTCGGCCTGCACCTCGTCGTCCTTGCGGATCGGAATGGATTTCATACTTAGGCAAGTACTGGACTACAGCTAAGCCCCCGAGTAGGAGGGTTGCTCTCCACTCGGTAGGATTTTCGAATACTTAGGCGAGTACTAGACTGTAGCTAAGCCCCCCGAGTGGGAGGTTTGCTCTCCACTCAGTAGGATTTTCAAATACTTAGGCGAGTACTGGACTGCAGCTAAGCCCCCGAGTGGGAGGGTTGCTCTCCACTCGGTAGGATTTCGAATACTTAGGCGAGTACTGAGCTGCAGTTAAGCCCCCGAGTGGGAGGTTTGCTCTCCACTCTGTAGGATTTTCAAATACTTAAGCGAGTACTGGACTGCAGCTAAGCCCCCGAGTGGGAGGTT
>NC_041393.1:486549061-486597127 GCF_002162155.2 Triticum dicoccoides
AGTACTAGACTACAGCTAAGCCCCTGAATGGGAGGTTTGCTCTCCACTCGGTAGGATTTCGAATACTTAGGCGAGTACTGAACTGCAGCTAAGCCCCCGAGTGGGAGGTTTGCTCTCCACTCGGTAGGATTTTCAAATACTTAGGCGAGTACTGGACTGCAGCTAAGCCCCCGAGTGGGAGGTTTGCTCTCCACTCGGTAGGATTTTTGAATACTTAGGTGAGTACTAGACTGCAACTAAGCCCCCGAGTGGGAGGTTTGCTCTCCACTCGGTAGGATTTTCAAATACTTAGGCGAAGCGGATTCGCAGCTAAGCCCCCCCGAGTGAGAGGCTTGCTCGTCACTTGGTAGGAATTTTTTTTACAAACTTAGGCGAAACGATTCGCAGCTAAGCCACCCACTGGGGGATTTCTCACGTAAACAAAAGAAACAACAATCACTGGGAAAATTATAATACTCTTGTCTTTGATAAACAAACTATAGAGGTATTTTTTATTACATCTCATCCGAGTGTGTACTTAAGTATAAAAGGGGCGGAGCAGCTCCGCATTCCAAGCTCGTGGCTCATCAATCTGGCGATCGACATTGTAAAGATGGTACGCTCCATTGTGGAGAACTTTGGTGACGATGAAGGGGCCTTCCCAAGTAGGAGCGAGCTTGTGCGGTTTCTATTGACCCACTCGGAGGACCAAGTCTCCTTCTTGGAAGGCTCGACTCTTCACGTTTCTGGCATGGAATCGATGCAAGTCCTGCTAATAGATAGTTGATCGGATCATAGCCATCTCTCTTTCTTCTTCTAGAAGGTTGACTGCGTCCTGTCGGGCTTGTTCTGCTTCATCTTCAGAGTAGAGCTCGACTCGGTGTGCATTGTGAAGCAGGTCACTCGGCAAAACTGCTTCAGCTCCATAGACCAGAAAGAATAGAGTTCGCCCAGTCGACCGATTAGGAGTGGTCCTTAATCCCTAAAGAACTGAAGGAAATTCGTCAACCCACGCGCCTGCTGCGTGCTTGAGATCACGCATCAACCGGGGTTTCAGTCCTTTGAGAATTAGGCCGTTTGCTCTTTCTGCTTGTCCATTCGACTGGGGGTGAGCGACGGAAGCGTAGTCGACCCGCGTGCCTTGAGAAGCGCAAAAGGCTCTGAATTTGTCGGAATCGAAGTTTGACCCATTATCAGTGATGATGTTGTGCGGAACTCCATATCTGAATATCAACTCTCTGATGAAGCTGATAGCAGTGCAGGCATCAAGATTCTTGATAGGCTTAGCTTCGATCCACTTAGTGAACTTGTCGACTACCACCAGTACATGGGTGAAGCCGCTCCTGCCAGTTCTCAGTTGTCCAACCATATCTAATCCCCAAACAGCGAAGGGCCAGACGAGTGGAATGGTCTTCAAGGCTGAGGCGGATTTATGTGACATATTGGAATAGAACTGACATTCTTCACACTTGTCGACTATCTCCTTCGCCATTTCATTTGCTCTTGGCCAGTAAAACCCCGCTCAATATGCTTTAGCCACAATGGTCCGAGAGGATGCATGATGACCACAGGTCCCCGAGTGGATATCGCAAGAATTATCTGACCTTCTTCTGGTGTTATACATTTCTGACCGACACCAGTCGCGCTTTCCTGTACAACTATCCCTTTATCATAGTAAAGGCCTTGGATCGACGGACGATCTATCGAGCCTCTTCTTCATTCTCTGGGAGCTCTTTCCTTAGGATATATGCGATGTACGGCACTGTCCAGTCAGAAGTGATGACCAAAACTTCCACGACCAGGTCGACCACAGCTGGAACTTAAACTTCAGTCGGATCCGTGGCACTTTTTGGCTGCCGGGCTTCTTCGGTGAAAGGATCCTCTTGAACTGATGGTGTGTGGATGTGTTCCAAAAACACATTACTGGGAACGGCTTCTCTCTTGGAACCTATTTTTGCCAAATCATCAGCCGCTTGATTTTTCAGTCGGGGTATATGATGAAGCTCTAACCCCTCAGATTTCTTCTCTAGCTTTCTCACTGCATTGCAGTAACCAGTCATGGCCGGACTTCTAACGTCCCACTCCTTCATCACTTGGTTAACCACTAAATCTGAGTCGCCATAGACCATGAGGCGATGGACGCCGAGTGAAATGGCCATACACAACCCATACAAAAGTGCTTCGTATTCTGCTTCATTATTGGAGGAATCAAAGTGAATCTGGAGCACATATCTGAGCTTATCTCCTCGGGGGGGACACCAGCACTACCCCAGCACCGGAACCATTCAGCATCTTAGAACCATCAAAGAACATGGTCCAGTGCTCCGAGTGAACTTGAGTTGGCAGTTGTTGCTCAGTCCACTCGGCGATGAAATCCTCTATTGCTTGGGACTTGATGGCTTTCTTTGCCCTCAAACTTGATATCTAGGGGAAGGAGTTCAATCGCCCATTTTGCCACTCGACCGGTTGCATCTCTGTTGTGTAGAATCCCTAACAATGGATCGTTGCTGACGACTGTAATGGAATGGTCAGAGAAGTAATGAGCAAACTTGTTCGTGGTCATATAAATCCCATATACAAGCTTCTGATAATGAGGGTATCTTTGCTTTGATGGGGTCAAAACTTCAGAAACATAATATATTGGGCGCTGAACTTTAAAGGCTTTTCCTTCTTCTTCCCGCTTGACCGTAAGTACTGTACTAACGACTTGTCCCGTGGCTGCAATGTAAAGCAGCAAAGGCTCTTCGCTGATTGGGGCAGCAAGCACCGGCTAGGTGGAGAGCAGGGCTTTTAGCTCTACAAACGCTGTATCAGCTTCAGGAGTCCACTCGAACTTGTCTGACTTCTTCATCAGTTGGTAAAGAGGCAATGCCTTCTCACCGAGACGAGAGATGAATCGACTTAAAGCGGCCAAGCAACCAGTAAGCTTCTGGACATCGTGCACACGCACAGGGCGTTTCATTCGGAGTATAGTACCAACTTTTTCTGGATTGGCGTCGATTCCTTGTTTGGAAATGAGAAAATCGAGTAACTTTCCGCCAGGAACTCCGAATGTGCACTTTGATGGATTAAGCTTGATATCATACCTCCTGAGGTTGGCAAATGTTTCAGCAAGGTCAGTCGGCAGGTCGGAACCTTTCCGTGACTTGACCACAATATCATCCATGTATGCTTCCACATTCCGACTGATTTGAGTGAGCAAACACTTCTGAATCATCCTCATGAACGTGGCTCCGGCATTCTTGAGGCCGAATGGCATGGTGACATAACAGAAGCACCCGAATGGAGTGATGAAAGTTGTTTTGATCTCGTCGGGTCCATAAAGACGGATCTGATGGTAACTGGAATAGGCGTCTAAAAAAGATAGGCGCTCACATCCCGCAGTCGAGTCGACTATTTGGTTGATGCGGGGGAGAGGAAAATGATCTTTCGGGCAGGCCCGATTGATATGTTTGAAGTCGATGCACATGCGAAGTGACTTGTCCTTCTTGGGGACCATGACAACATTGGCAAGCCACTCGGAGTGGTAAATCTCTCGGATAAACTCCGCTGCTAAGAGCCAAGCCACCTCCTCGCCAATGGCTTTTCTTTTCTGGACGGCGGACCGTCGCAGATGTTCTTTGACAGGTTTCACTTTTGAGTCGACTCGTAGATGATGCTCAGCCAGCCCCCTGGGAACACCCGGCATTTCAGAAGGCTTCCATGCGAAGATGTCCGAGTTCTCACGGAGGAACTGGATGAGCGCTTCTTCCTATTTGGAGTCGAGGATTGTGGAGATATGAGTCGGAGCAGCACTGGGGTCGGTCGGGTGAATGTGAATCGGTTTTGTCTCACCGAACGACTGAAACGCTGATTCCGTAGCGGGCTTCTTGGCTCGCAACAAATCACTCGGGTCTGCAGTTTTCTGGTATTCCTGCAGCTCTACCACTGCCATCTGAGCATCGGCGATCTTTGAGCCTTTTTGAAAGCACTCTTTTGCCTTCTTCCGATTGCCAGTAATAGTGATCACACCTTTGGGACTAGGCATCTTCAATTGGAGGTACACATAACATGGTCGAGCCATGAAACGTGCATAAGCTGGCCTGCCCAAAATAGCGTGATAAGCACTCTGGAAATCCACAACTTCAAACGTCAACTTTTCTTTGCGGTAATTCTTAGAATCACCGAAAACCACATCAAGAGCAATTTGGCCGAGTGACTCAGCCTTCTTTCCAGGAATGACTCCATGGAAACTCATGTTGCTGTTACTGAGTCTGGACATCGGAATGCCCATCCCTTTCAACGTCTCTGCATATAGTATATTTAGGCCACTGCCACCATCCATCAAAACTTTAGTCAGTCGAGTGCCTTCGACGACTGGGTCGACCACCAAAGCTTGCCTCCCAGGGGTGGCTATGTGTGTCGGATGATCGGACTGGTCGAATGTGATGGCAGTCTGAGACCATTTCAGATAACTGGGTGTCGCCGGAGCAACCATATTCACTTCTTGGTTGATAACTTTCAGTTGACTTTTGCTTTCAACATCAGCAGAAATCATTAGGGTGGAATTGACATGGGGATATCCATCATCACTATTTTCTTTGTCCTCAACTTTGTCCGACTCCTTTTCCTTATCTTTGGGTTGTTTCCCCTGGAATTGCTGGATCAAGAGCCGACACTGTCGAGTGGTATGTTTCGGGCAAATGAATTTACCCTCCTCATCTTTCTTCGTGTGGATGTGGCACGGCAAATCCATCACGTCATTTCCTTCCTTGTCCTTCACCTTCTTAGGGTTCCAAGACCCTTTGGGCTTCCCTTTAAACTTTCCTTGAGTCACAGCCAAGGCTTCTCCAGGAGCAGCTGGCTCGGCTTTCTGCTTCTGCTTCCGACTGGAGTTCCCTCCTCCAGTTTCGTGGGCAACTGACTTGTGCTTGCCACTCCGGAGCCGATCCTCTTCTTCACCATTGGCATACTTGGTGGCAATCTCCATCATTCGACTCAGAGACATGTCTCCGGTTCGACCGAATTTCAGGTTTAGCTCTCTGTACTTAACGCCTTCCTTGAAGGCACAAACTGCCTGGTGATCAGATACATTCTCTACCGTGTGATGCAACATGATCCATCTCTGGATGTAATCCCTCAAAGTTTCATTCGACTTCTGCACACAAGATTGCAGCTCTGTCAACCCTGCTGGTCGCTGAGAAGTTCCTTCAAATGTTCTGACAAACACTCGGGCAAGATCTTCCCAAGTGTAAATGCTGCTGGGTGCTAACTGATTCAACCATGCTCTGGCCGAGCCCTCCAACATAAAAGGCAGGTGTTTCATGGCCACTTCATCATTGCCGCCGCCAATCTGTACGGCCACTCGGTAGTCTTCAAGCCAAGTATCAGGCTTGGATTCACCAGTGAACTTACTGACTCCAGTCGCCAACCCGAAGTTGGGAGGAATCACCGCGGCCCTGATGGCTCTGCTGAAACACTCTGGTCCTGAGATGTGTACTCTGCTGCTGGTGGGTACATCTCTGTCATGACCTTCTCGGTGAGCTCTGTTCCTGTCGATCAAACCTTGAACGATAATGGATCTCGCATCAAAGCCTGGTTCCCTGGGGTCGACCGGAATCCTTCGCCCAACACTGTGATGGCGTCTATCATCCTGTTGTCGAGGCGCGTACAATCCACCCCTTGGGGGAGGGGTGGGCACTCGACGTCGATCATCGCGATCGATTCGGTGATCATACTGCTCACGGTTCTTGTACTGATCACGCCGGTCTCCACGTTCCTCACGCCTCGGGGGCGATCTGGGGCTATGGGCCGACTGGACTGTATTTGCAGCGACAGATCTGCTGTGAATCCTATTCCGCGATTGCGATACAGCTGAATTTTGATCTCCTGCTGCCCGGAGTAAATCTCTGATCTGTAACAAGCCTCTGCCTGCCTCTGACTGGGAAGGCTGAATCGACTCTGCTATACGGGCTGCAGCTGCTAAATTCTGAATCGGAGTTTGATATACCTGAGTCGGTGGTGGAAAGAGTTGACGTCGACTGGATTCTGGAACCCGTTGCCGCGCATGCTCGTCGAGTGCTCGCTGAAGGTTCTCCAGTCGAGTGCGCTCAACCAAGTTAGCCAAGCGCGCATCCTCTAAGGCACGAGCCTCGGGGGTTTCTCCAACGATAGGAGTGTGCAGCGCATCCATGTTCCGGTGGCGAAGATCTTCCCTCTGCAGCGAAGTGAGGGGCTCGGGGAGATATTCTTCATGGGCATGCGATGGATCGCCTCCGCCGTCGCCTCCGTCGGTGCGGGGAAAACCGGGAGGACTGCGTGGTCCATCGACCATCAGAACCTCCACCGCTAGATCATTGTTGTCGCACTCGGATGCAGTCTCTACGGAGCCAATCGACGGGTCGAACAGGCCGTAGAGAGATTCGTCGGGCTCGATTGCCGCGACTTGGGGGGTGGCCGACTGGTGAGCCACCGCGTGCTTCACCCATCGCTGAAGCCTCGACCGACCGGAGCGCTTGCGCCAGCGGGAAACATGGAGGGAGGACGACACAGGGGCCGACCGATACTGGGTCGACGGTTACCGCAGGAGGACATCGCGGACGCACGCGCGAAAGTGCGTCGCTCCGCGGACTGGGAGCGCGTCAATGTCGAGCGGAGCCTCCTGAAGCCAAGCGGAGTCGTCGGCGATGAACGTGAGCGTGCCGAGACGGATCTCGTGGCCCTCAACCAAAACTCCGCCTGAAACCATGATGAAGGAGGTCAGAAAAATCGCAACTTCTCCAATAAGTCGCTAAGACACCTGCCCCATGGTGGGCGCCAACTGTTGTGGCTCTAAGTCTGACAGTAATGTAGGGGGGTAGGTATGGAGAGGCAAGATCCTAGTTATGGAGTAGTTGTATACGCAAGAGACTTACGAGTTCAGGCCCTTCTTGGAGGAAGTAACAGCCCTACGTCTCGGAGCCCGGAGGCGGTCGACTGGATTATGTGTGTATGAGTTACAGGGGTGTGAACCCTTTACACTGAGGAGGGGGTGGCTTATATAGAGTTCGTCAGACCCCTCCGGCCCTCAGTTATGTAGGGTTTAAGGTACATTAAGGTCGGGCGTTACTGGTAACGCCACAAATAAAGTGCTATGATGACCATTAAAGCTACTCAATGGCCGACTCTTTGCGTGCAGAGTGACTTTAGATCTTCTGGCTGTCGAGTGGTTGGCTTCATGGTCGAGTGTCTTCGAGTCCGTCGAGTGGAACGCTTCTGAGTCGATTGACAGGTGGTTTCTTCTAGAGATGTCCTTGGGGAGGTTAGTTTGGACAGGTCCATGACCCTACCCTAGGTACATAGCTTCATCACCCCTTAAATGAGGAAGCCATAAGAAAAATACCTGTTGGTCATTGTGGATAAATTCACCAAATGGATAGAGGCCAAGCCAGTTAAGACGACCGAATCCGGACCGGTGATAGACTTCATATCAGGGGTCCTACACCGTTATGGTGTCCCCCACAGCATCATCACCGATAATGGCTCCAACTTCACAGCCGACGAGGTGAAAACTTGGTGCGGCAACATGGGCATTAAGCTCGATTACGCCTCCGTCTATCACCCCCAAACAAACAGTCAAGTCGAACGAGCAAATGGTCTTATTATGAGCGGAATCAAACCCAGACTAGTGCGATCTCTAAAGGAATCAGACACACACTGGGTCGAGGAGCTCGACTCCGTACTATGGGGGTTGCGGACCACTCCCAATCGCACTACCGGATACACACCCTTCTTCATGGTGTACGGCACAGAGGCGGTATTACCCAGCGATATCATTCATGATTCACCTCGTGTGCGCATGTATGAAGAAAGAGAAGCCGAGCTTGATCGGCAGGACAGTTTAGATGTCCTGGAGGAGGAGCGTGACGTCGCAAAGGCCCATTCCGTATTCTATCAGCAGCAGGCTCACAGATATCAAAGCAGGGAAGTACGGGCCAAAACTTATAACATTGGTGAACTCGTTCTACGCCTACCAGAGAAGAAAAAGGACAAGCTCAAGCCCAAGTGGGAGGGTCCCTTCATCATTAATAAAGTTCTCACCGGAGGAACGTACCGCCTGCGTGATGCATGCCATAATCGACTCGAGCCGAACCCATGGAACTCGACCAGACTCCGAAGATTCTACGCCTAGCGCCGAACACTATGTTCATCTCCTTTCCTCCGCTTTATATATATATATATATATATATATATATATATATATATATATATATATATATATATATCTTTCCTCTCTTTTCCTTTTTATGGCTCTAAGGCTTTAAGTGTGACTCGACTACACACTATTGACGCGCTGATTTTCAAATATGCGCGCTCACTATACCTGGGGCTTCTTATATAGAAGCTTAATATAATTATCCTCCGGGCATCACGCCCACTGCATATGTGTTGCTTTCCCATATGTACCTTTTCTTCACCATTATATGCATCGATATGACTTAAGTTTTGGCCAAGCTGGGTTGCCTGGCTCCTGTGCTTATGCCCTACGTTCTCGTTAGTTTAGCTAGGGCATAAGAGGAGCACCTCTGTGATTGTTACTGATGGGTACTCCGGATGTGTACCTCAGATTGGGTGAAGCCGAAAGCTAGCGTTCTTAAGGGAATATTCGGTCGGTGAACTAAAGATGTTTTTTACCTATTACAATACAAACCCTAGATGTTTCATATACTGTGTCTCTGTTCGCAGTTCGGACATGCACATTAATGCATGCGTACCCAGGGAAAGGAACCCTTAACGGAACTATTCTCCCTGGAAGATGTTTCTTACTATCCATGTAATATAACATAGCTAGTTGGGTACTTGTCTGTTCAAGCAATTATGACCCCTACGCCTGGTTTCCACGCATACCCCAGTTTACATAACTGAGCGGGTATTCGGAAACACTCCGGACTGTCGGGTCCGGAGGCTGAAGTGAAAAGGTTCGCCATGACAAATGGTTTACAATCCAGCTAGGGACAAAATATGTCAATTGAAGTACACAGTCACTTAGACTCGCTAAATTCTTCTTCTATACCATCCAACAGGCTGTCTAGCCTACAATCTTGTTGGGAATACTTTGCGGCTAATCCTACCTGGTCATATACCAGACTAACGGGAATCTCTTTCCCACCTGACCCTACAGGTGCGACCCGGGCCATGTGATTCGGATCAAGCTTGGTGTATCGTGTTTTTACCATGGCCCAAGCTTCCCTCACACCTTGTCGACAGGCAGATATCTTCCATAATCAAAAGCATCGCCGCGCTCCCTTGAGCAGCTATACAAGCTCCCCCATGCTTCCTGGTAGGGAGGCGGATGGCCACAAGGCATGGGCAACACCCTGCATCACTTGCCGAACTTGTTCGTGCAGTTGCGAAAGCTCTTGCAGAAGATCACTTGAGGATCCGGGCATCTCCTCTTCGTGACGACCAGTCAGTATACCTACAGACATAACTCTGTTAGTTCATTTCTTCGCCGAACTATATAAAGGTTCATTTGAGCACATACTAAAAATGCCGCATTGAAGCCTCCTATTCTCCTTTACGAAGTCCGCAATCTGGGCCCGAACATCTTTCAATTCCACGCCCAGCCGGGTATTGGTATCCTGGAGATCGTTTTTCTCTCTCCTGACCCATGTAAGTACACGCTCGCCAGCCTCTAGTTGTCATTGAGCTCATTGTTCAGCCTCTTGCAGGATCTCCAGATTCACTCCGGGATTGCCTGCGGAATCTATTGTTAGATTTCCAAACATGCCGAATACTAACTGGTAAACGTAATTACGTTTTCTATCGATCGAGAAAAAATATTACTAGATGAGGCCTTCTTGGACTCCTCCATTAATTTCGGCAGCGGCGGCCCTTAACTGGGCCTTACACTCCTCCAGCTCTTGAGACAAATGGGTATTCTTCTCTATAAGAACCTATTCATACAATGATCCTTAAATCAGTTGTACCAATTTTTTCAAGTCTCAGGGGCTATTGATATACATAATTATCAGATTTTGCTTACCCGTATATCTTTTAAATACCGGTTCGTGGCTATAGCGAGCCCATCTTGAGCAGCTCGGATGTACGCGTCTCCCGAGTTGAAGGCATTGAAAGCCTCTTCAGAAAAATTTGGGTCGCGGAGTGCGGCCTGCCGACGTCGATGATTCATAGCGCTCTCCACCTCGGAATTTGTAGCGGATATTCTATCTACATCCTTTGTAGGAGGACCGTCTGGTGTTGTTCCCATGTTAGCCTCCCCCTTCGAGGCCGGTTCGGGAGTCCGACTGGTAGAGGCGTGACTGGCAGGATCCCTGGATGCAGTCTGGCGCATACTCTTTCTGCCAAGACGCAGTGGACATTGTTATATTTTAAATATGACAATCACAGAGCACATTTTAAAATCATACCTCTTCGATGGCGGCTCGGCCCTGTTCGCTTTTCTTTTAAGCCTACATGGCTTGGGCTCCCCTTATTGGTGAGTCGCAGCGGGTTCGGCATGGCGCCCCGATGACTTTCCCTTTATAGCATAATATATGTGCAGTGGGTAAGGTGTAAAAAGGGGATTCATTTTTGGAAGTTAGGTCTCCTGCTTTACTTACATATGATGCAGGGAGAAGGCCGGGATAGTCAGCGATAATGGCCACCAAGGCGCCGTCACAGCTTGCCTGGTAAAACATCCTGTCGACGAGCTCCACAAATATGTCCAGATCTTCTTCGAGTCCTGGGTCGAGGGCCCGGTCGTGGTCCTCTGGCTGTGGGGGCGGGCTGTGGACCTCCCTCACAGCTTTCCGCAGTTCCTGTTATGGACTAGCGAGGTAAATATTTGTGATGAAAGACTGCGGGAATGAACAGAGTTGAGTAAAAGATAGCAACTCACCCAGCTAGGGGGGTTGTACATGGAAAATCCATCCCGTGGCTTAATGCGGATGAACTCCTCTTCTTCTCCTTTATATAAATTGGATAATATTTTCGCCAGAGCGGTGGCGGAGTCTGGACCTTTCCGACCGCAGCAAGTGGCATCGTCTTCTCTATTGAAGTGCCACATGGGATGCCCCAGATACTGGAGTGGCTGCACCCCCCGCATTATGCATATTGACATGACCTCGATTATTGTCAATCCAGATTTGGCAAGCGTTTTTATCCTGCCCATCAGCTGAAGGACCTCTCTGCTATCTTCCTCCTTGGGGCTCCGGGGACGCTAGCTATGGTGTTTCTTCAATGGGGCATTTGTGAACTCGGGAAGGCCCATCTGGACAGGGTCAGGAAGGGAGACGTCCTCTATATAAAACCACTCGGAAGGCTAATCTTCGGATGTCTTCTTCGGAGTGCCGGACAGGTACCCGGTCCCGGCGATGCGCCATATTTCGGCTCCGCCCACTTGGTATATTGATCCCCTTGATTGCGAGGGACGAGGCAGAACAGCCTCTTCCATAGCTCGAAATGAGCTTCGCAACCCAAAAATAACTCACAAAGGGTGACATAACCCGCGATGTGCAGGATGGAGGCAGGGGTGAAGTTGTGCAGCTGGAGGCCATAATACTCCAGGAGCCCGCGGAGGAACGGATGGATTGGAAATCCGATGCCCCTTAGCAAGTAAGGGACAAGGCATACTCGCTCCCCCCCTGGATGGGTTGGGAAAACTCTCCGGTTGCTCCCCGCCGTCAAAAGTGGCTAATCCGGCTCGAACGGGGACAAGATATGCAGGTGGGAGAAACCCCTGGGTCTGCAACTCCACCAATTGGCTGTGGGATATGGTACACTTCTCCCAATCACCTGGCTTAGCGTTATGGGAGCGAGAGGAGGAGCTGCGGTGGCCGACCTATTGGAAATATGCCCTAGAGGCAATAATAAAATGGTTATTATTATATTTCCTTGTTCATGATAATTGTCTATTGTTCATGCTATAATTGTGTTATCCGGAAATCGTAATACATGTGTGAATACATAGACCACAACATGTCCCTAGTGAGCCTCTAGTTGACTAGCTCGTTGATCAGTGGATGGTTACGGTTTCCTGACCATGGACATTGTATGTCATTGATAACGGGATCACATAATTGGAAGAATGATGTGATGGACAAGACCCAATCCTAAGCATAGCACAAGATCGTGTAGTTCATCTGCTAGAGCTTTTCTAATGTCAAGTATCATTTCCTTAGACCATGAGATTGTGCAACTCCCGGATACCGTAGGAGTACTTTGGGTGTACCAAACGTCACAACGTAACTGGGTGGCTATAAAGGTAGACTACAGGTATCTCCGAAAGTGTCTGTTGGGTTGGCACGAATCAAGAGTGGGATTTGTCACTCCGTATGACGGAGAGGTATCTCTGGGCCCACTCGGTAATGCATCATCATAATGAGCTCAATGTGACCAAGTGCTTGGTCATGGGATCATGCATTATGGAACGAGTAAAGTGACTTGCCGGTAAAGAGATTGAACGAGGTATTGGGATACCGATGATCGAATCTCGGGCAAGTAACGTACCGATTGACAAAGGGAATTGTATACGGAATTACTTGAATCCTCGACATCATGGTTCATCCGATGAGATCATCATGGAACATGTGGGAGCCAACATGGGTATCTAGATCCCGTTGTTGGTTATTGGCCGGAGAGCTGTCTCGGTCATGTCTGCATGATTCCCGAACCCGTAGGGTCTACACACTTAAGGTTCAATGACGCTAGGGTTATTAGGAAGATTTGTATGTGATTATGAATGTTGTTCGGAGCCCCAGATGAAATCCCAGACGTCACGAGGAGTTCCGGAATGGTCCGGAGGTGAAGATTTATATATGGGAAGTTGTCATACGGTCACCGGAAATGTTCGGGGGCATACCGGTATTGTACCGAGGCCGCCGAAGGGGTTTCGGGGGTCCACCGGGAGGGGCCAACTGTCCCGGAGGGCCTCATGGGCTGTAGAGGGAAGGGAACCAGCCCCTTGGAGGGCTGGGCGCCACCACCCCTAGGGCCCATGCGCCTAGAATTGGAGGGAACCCTAAGGGGGGCGCCTCCCTTGCTTGGGGGGCAAGCCCCCTCCCCCCTTGGCCGCCGTCCCCTCTGGATCCCATCTAGAGGCGCCGCCCCCCTTCCCCCTTCTCCTATAAATAGAGGGGCGAGGGGAGGCTGCACCACCACATCCAAGGCACAGCCCCTCCCCTCCTCAACACCTCTCCTCCTCCGCAAGAGCTTGGCGAAGCCCTGCCGGAGTACTGCCACTCCATCACCACCACACCGTCATGCTGTTTTTGGAGCCTTCTTCCTCAACCTCTCCCTCCTCCTTGCTGGATCAAGGCGCGGGAGACGTCACCGGGCTGCACCTGTGTTGAACGCGGAGGTGCCGATGTTCAGTGCTAAGATTGGAATCCACCGCGATCTGAATCACTTCAAGTACGACTCCTTCATCCGCGTTCTTGGAACGCTTCCGTGTCACGATCTTCAAGGGTATGAAGATGCACTCCCCTCTCTCTCGTTGCTAGTTACTCCATAGATTGATCTTGGTGATGTGTAGAATTTTTTTAATTTCTGCAACGATCCCCAACAGTGGCATCATGAGCTAGGTCTATGCGTAGTTTCTATGCACGAGTAGAACACAAGTTTGTTGTGGGCATCGATTTTGTCAATTTACTTGCCACTACTAGTCTTATCTTGTTTCGGTGGCATCGTGGGATGAAGCGGCCCGGACCGACCTTACACGTACGCTTACGTGAGACAGGTTCCACCGACTGACATGCACTAGTTGCATAAGGTGGCTAGCGGGTGTCTGTCTCTCCCACTTTAGTCGGATCAGATTCAATGAAAAGGGTCCTTATGAAGGGTAAATAGCAATTGGCATATCACATTGTGGTTTTAGTGTAGGTAAGAAACATTCTTGCTAGAAACCTATAGCAACCATGTAAAAAACTTGCAACAACAATTAGAGGATGTCTAACTTGTTTTTGCAGCATATGCCATGTGATGTGATATGGCCATGAAGGATGTGATGAATGAAATATATGTGATGTATGAGATTGATCATGTTCTTGTAATAGGAATCACGACTTGCATGTCGATGAGTATGACAACCGGCAGGAGCCATAGGAGTTTTCTTTATTTATTGTATGACCTGCGTGTCACTGAATAACGCCATGTAATTACTTTACTTCATTGCTAAACCGTTAGCCATAGTAGTAGAAGTAATAGTTGGCGAGACAACTTCATGGAGACACAATGATGAAGATCATGATGATGGAGATCATGGTGTCATGCCGGTGACGATGATGATCATGGCGCCCCGAAGATGGAGATCAAAAGGAGCAAAATGATATTGGCCATATCATGTCACTATTTGATTGCATGTGATGTTTATCATGTTTTTGCATCTTATTTGATTAGAACGATGGTAGTAAATAAGATGATCCCTCATAATAATTTCAAGAAAGTGTTTTCCCTAACTGTGCGCCATTGCGAAAGTTCGTTGTTTCGAAGCACCACGTGATGATCGGGTGTGATAGATTCTAACGTTCACATACAATGGGTGTAAGCCAGATTTACACATGTGAAACACTTAGGTTGACTTGACGAGCCTAGCATGTACAGACATGGCCTCGAAACACAAGAGACCGAAAGGTCGAACATGAGTCGTATAGAAGATATGATCAACATGAAGATGTTCACCGATGATGACTAGTCCGTCTCACGTGATGATCAGACACGGCCTAGTTGACTCGGATCATGTATCACTTAGATGACTAGAGGGATGTCTATCTAAGTGGGAGCTCATTAATTAATTTGATTAGATGAACTTAATTATCATGAACTTAGTCTAAAACTTTTGCAAAAAAATGTCTTGTAGATCAAATGGCCCACGCTCATCTCAACCTCAACTTCAACACGTTCCTAGAGAAAACAAAGCTGAAAGACGATGGTAGCAACTATACGGACTGGGTCCGGAACTTGAGGATCATCCTCATAGCTGCCAAGAAAGCTTATGTCCTTGAAGCACCGGTAGGTGAAGCACGCGCCCCAGTGAACCAAGACGTTATGAACGCTTGGCAGTCGTGTGTTGATGATTACTCCCTGGTTCAGTGCGGCATGCTTTATAGCTTAGAACCTGGGCTCCAAAAGCGTTTCAAGCAGCACGGAGCATATGAGATGTTCCAAGAGCTGAAAATGGTTTTCCAAGCTCATGCCCGGGTCGAGAGATATGAAGTCTCCGACAAGTTCTACAGTTGTAAAATGGAGGAGAATAGTTCTGTCAGCGAGCACATACTCAAAATGCCTGGGTTGCACAACCGCTTGTCTCAACTGGACATTAACCTCTCGGATGAGGCGGTCATTGACAGAATCCTTCAGTCGCTCCCACCTAGCTACAAGAGCTTTGTGATGAACTACAATATGCAGGGGATGGTGAAAACCATTCCTGAGGTATTTTCAATGCTGAAATCAGCAAAGGTGGAGATCAAAAAGGAACATCAAGTGTTGATGGTCAATAAAACCACTAGTTTCAAGAAAGGCAAGGGTAAGAAAAACTTCAAGAAGGACGGCAAGGGAGTTGCTGCGCCCGGTAAGCCAGTTGCCGGGAAGAAGCCAAATAATGGACCCAAGCCTGAGACTGAGTGTTTTTATTGCAAGGGAAGTGGTCACTGGAAGCGGAACTGCCCCAAGTACTTAGCGGATAAGAAGGCCGGCAACACCAAAGGTATATGTGATATACATGTTATTGATGTGTACCTTACCAGTACTCGTAGTAGCTCCTGGGTATTTGATAGCGGTGCGGTTGCTCATATTTGTAACTCAAAACAGGAGCTGCGGAATAAGCGGAGACTGGCGAAGGACGAGGTGACGATGCGCGTCGGGAATGGTTCCAAGGTCGATGTGATCGCCGTCGGCATGCTACCTCTACATTTACCTACGGGATTAGTTTTAAACTTTAATAATTGTTATTTAGTGCCAGCTTTGAGCATGAACGTTGTATCTGGATCTCGTTTAATGCGAGATGGCTACTCATTTAAATCCGAGAATAATGGTTATTCTATTGATATGAGAGATATGTTTTATGGTCATGCCCCGCTGGTCAATGGTTTATTCTTAATGAATCTCGAATGTGATGTTACACATATTCATAGTGTGAATACCAAAAGATGTAAAATTGATAATGATAGTCCCACATACCTGTGGCACTGCCGCCTTGGTCACATTGGTGTCAAGCGCATGAAGAAACTCCATGCAGATGGACTTTTGGAGTCTCTTGATTATGAATCATTTGACACGTGCGAACCATGCCTCATGGGCAAAATGACCAAGACTCCATTCTCCGGAACAATGGAGCAAGCAACCAACTTATTGGAAATTATACATACTGATGTGTGCGGTCCAATGAGCATTGAGGCTCGCGGTGGCTATCGTTATGTTCTCACCCTCACTGATGACTTAAGTATATATGGGTATGTCTACTTAGTGAAACACAAGTCTGAGACCTTTGAAAAATTCAAGGAATTTCAGAATGAGGTAGAGAATCAACGTGACAGAAAATAAAGTTCTTACGATCAGATCGTGGGGGAGAATATTTAAATCACGAGTTTGGTACGCACTTAAGGAAATGTGGAATTGTTTCACAACTCACGCCGCCTGGAACACCTCAGCGTAACGGTGTGTCCGAACGTCGTAATCGCACTCTATTGGATATGGTGCGGTCTATGATGTCTCTTACCGATTTACCGCTATCATTTTGGGGATACGCTTTAGAGACAGCTACATTCACTTTAAACAGGGCACTGTCTAAATCCGTTGAGACGACACTGTATGAATTATGGTTTGGAAAGAAACCTATGTTGTCGTTTCTAAAAGTTTGGGGATGCGATGCTTATGTCAAGAAACTTCAACCTGAAAAGCTTGCACCCAAGTCGGAAAAATGCGTCTTCATAGGATACCCTAAGGAAACCATTGGGTATACCTTCTACCTCAGATCCGCAGGCAAGATCTTTGTTGCCAAGAATGGGTCCTTTCTGGAGAAAGAGTTTCTCTCGAAAGAAGTAAGTGGGAGGAAAGTGGAACTTGATGAAGTACTACCTCTCGAACCAGAAAGTAGCGCAGCTCAGGAAAATGTTCCTGTGGTGCCTGCACCGACTACAGAGGAGGTTAATGATGATGATCAAGGTACTTCAGATCAAGTTGCTACTGAACTTCGTAGGTCCACAAGGACATCAGGCTGCACGTGTGTCGAACGCGAAGGTGCCGTTGTTCGGTGCCGCCCCCTTGGCCGCCGCCCCCCTCTAGATCTCATCTAGAGGGGCCGCCCCCCCCCCTTCCCCCCTTCTCCTATAAATAGAGGGGTGAGGGGAGGGCTGCACCACCACATCCAAGGCACAGCCCTTCCCCTCCCCAACACCTCTCCTCCTCCGCGAGAGCTTGGCGAAGCCCTGCCGGAGTACTGCCACTCCATCACCACCACGTCGTCGTGCTGCTGTTGGAGCCTTCTTCCTCAACCTCTCCCTCCTTCTTGCTGGATCAAGGCGCGGGAGACGTCATCGGGCTGCACGTGTGTTGAACGTGGAGGTGCCGTTGTTCGGCGCTAAGATCGGAATCCACCGCGATCTGAATCACTTCGAGTACGACTCCTTCATCCGCGTTCTTGCAATGCTTCCGTCTCGCGATCTTCAAGGGTATGAAGATGCACTCCCCTCTCTCTCGTTGCTAGTTACTCCATAGATTGATCTTGGTGATGCGTAGAAATTTTTTAATTTTTGCAACAATCCCCAACACGGCCATGATGCGATGGTTTTTTTGGGTGCGCTCTGATGAATCCTCGCTTGGGGAAGATGGTGTGATTTGGATCTGAGGATCCCCGTCTCTTTAATAGACGATTTACTTACATGGTCAGGGTGGCAAGTGTAAAAATGCCCCGACTTCTCGCATTCGGTTGACACGTGGAGACTAACATTATTAAGGTACAGAAGCCGATGAGTGAAAACATTAAATGGGAAGTCGGACAGTGCTCGTTACAACAGGTACTCTGGAGAAATCGGAGAAGAATCCGCCTTGCAATGTCGAATACAATCTACGCGCCGGACTCATCATCATTGAAGCCTGGTTCAGGGGCTACTGAGGGAGTCCTGGATTAGGGGGTCCTCGGACAGCCGGACTATATGCTTATGCCGGACTGTTGGACTATGAAGATACAGGATTGAAGACTTCATCCCGTGTCCGGGTAGGACTCTCCTTTGCGTGGAAGGCAAGCTTGGCAATTCGGATGTGTAGATTCCCTACTCCGTAACCGACTCTATGTAACCCTAGCCCCCTCCAGTGTCTATATAAACCGGAGGGTTAGGTCCGTCGGACAACAAGAATCATAATCATAGGCTACCTTCTAGGGTTTAGCCTCTATGATCTCGTGGTAGATCAACTCTTGTAATACTCATATCATCAAGATCAATCAAGCAGGAAGTAGGGTATTACCTCCATAGAGAGGGCCTGAACCTGGGTAAACATCGTGTCCCCCGCCTCCTGTTACCATTAGCCTTAGACGCATAGTTCGGGACCCCCTACTCGAGATCCGCCGGTTTTGACACCGACAGTGAGAAGAATTGATTTACTGGGGCAGTCGATGTTCCCTTCAAACTTGGATAGCCAATCCATTGCAAGTATCACATCCAATCCTTGTGACTCCAGAACAATTAGGTCGGTGGGGAAAACATGTCTACCTATGGTTAGTGGCAACTGATAGCATCCTGTACCAGCCATATACTCCACTCCTGGGGAACTTACTAACATAGGTGACTTAAGGGCTACAGTTGGCAGGTTATACTTATCCACAAATCCCCTTGATATGTATGAATGTGATGCACCAGTATAGAAAAGAACAAGTGCGGTAAATGCATTAATCAAAAACTTACCGACAACTGCGGCGGGTTGATCCTCAATCTCCTCCACCCCGATGTGGTTCACCTGACCTTTGGTGAAGGGGTTGGGCTTCTTGGCAGAACCTCCATTGCCATTTCCATTCTTAGCTTCTAGACATTCTGTGGCATAATGTCTGGTCTTTTAGCACTTGAAACATGTAATGTGGCTCAGATCCCTCTTGGCTGATGTTGAAGGGTTGGAACGGTTCTGGCTGTTGCTTCCTCCATTCCCATTGCCATTCTTGGGGCCACTGTGGTTATGCAAACTCGCTCCATTGTGCGTATGTCCTCCATGGTTGTGGTTATGTCCTCCTGAGTACGGGGAATAACGGGGCTTCTGTTGAGCTCCTGAAGTGTACCTCCCCTGTCCATACTTCCCCTTGCAATTATCAATCTGTTGCTGCTTGCCTTCAATCGGGAGAGCCATGTCTACCAACTCCTGGTAGTCGTTGAATGTTACCACCATCAACTGCATGCTTAGCTCATCATTTAGCCCCTCCAGAAACTTCTCCTGCTTAGCGGCATCTGTAGCTACGTCATCAGGGGCATAGCGTGCTAACTTGCTAAAATCATCCACATACTGGCCCACTGTATGTCCTCCTTGGCGCAAGTTGCGAAACTCGTGCTTCTTCATGCTCATAGCTCCTGCTGAAACATGGGCAGAAGCCTGCTGAAACTGATCCCATGTAACAGTGTCAATGGGGTAAGTGGCTGTGAAAGTCTCCCACCATCATGCTGCGGGTCCATCAAGCTGATGTGCGGCAAAATGCACTCTTTCCACATCTGTGCGTCCTGCTGTGGTTAGCTCTCTTCCAATCTTGCGGAGCCAATCATCTGCAACAATCGGCTCGGTGCTACTAGAGAACACCGGTGGATTCAACCTTGGAAAGGGGGCTAGGTGATCAACATGGGGTGGTGGTGGTGGATTGTTGTTGTTGTTGCCTTGGTTCTGGTTCTAAACTAGTATCTGCATCAAGGCATTCTGCTGCTAGATCAACTAAGTGAGCTCCGGTGGGAAGGCAAATACATTGTCACGTCTCGGAGGCATCTGATGGGTTAGAAGGGGTGAGAAAACAGAATAGAAATGAGGTCTAAGAGAGATTCACTACCCATGTAATCATGAGACAAACACAATCAATTCACTTCATTCAATAGCACACAAGATCACACAATCGGTCTAACCTATGATTACAAACTCGACCGTTGCTAACTACTTGGAGGGAAATACTACTAGTTACAATGGTGGTCATCTAGAAATTTTCATCAGAGCAAGACTCCATGATATCTGCCCCAGCTTCTTCAACGTAGTCGTCATCGCTGTCATCCTTTGCATCACTATCCGTGTCGGTGTCGTCCAAGATGATGTAGTCCTCCGAACAGATCTTCGTTGCTCGCTTGATATTCTCCACTGATATTCCCATCTTCCTCTTCAGGTCTTCATGCTTCTCCAGTATTATGGCAATCTCTTCCTCGTATCCATCACGTGTAGACTTGAGTTCCTCTTCTAGCTTGTTGTTTCTCTTCACCAGTTTCTTGATCTTCTTCATGTGGATAATTTGTTGATTCTCCTGTCGACGAATATGATCTCCCATCTCTTGAATGTAGGCTGCAATTGATCCATCCCTCCTGGTACGAATCATCTCCCATTTGTCATCTCGGCAGCCACATATCTGGTAAACAGTATTCTCCAGCTCCTTGTGATACACCCCACATATATGTCCAAAGGTGATATGTGCGGCCATGCTCTTTCCTATACTCCAGCTTGGTCATCCAGGTAGAAATCAATAGGCTTCGTTGTTGGCGCAAATGTCCTCCCAGGTACCCAAACTTTGATCTTCCAGCGCTCCTCTTCTGGTACAGATGTAGAGAAAGTTCTCGTGAAGCTTGGTAGTCCGATGTTCAAATACTTAGTGACTTCCTTGAAGTGGTGTCCAAAATGGGTGTCATCATCCGGCCAAGTGAACTTGTTCCTGGGATCCGCCATCTATAGAGTAGAAAGAGAGGAGAATTAGAAATGAGTAGAGAAGATAAATCTTGAGGCTCATTCTAGTGGTCGTGTCCTACAGTCAACGTGTGCCCTGATACCATCTTGTAGCGACCAGACCTCAAACGGTCAAGTTTTTGTGCATCAGTGTCATCCCTGGATCGGTAATGCTGACACGCACAATACTCGAGGAATTATAATAGAGTTTCAATCACACACTTATTACATCGAGTCCTCATAAAGAGTATGATTACACAAAAATATCATGGCTAAAGGCCATCTAAACTAGATAACTATGGAAGCTTCGAAGGGAAATGAGTCCATCAACTCCAACGGCATAGCTGAGTGCAAAACAACGACCTATCACACCTTATTCATCGTCTGAGTAGTCTACAACATGAGATGTTGCAGCCATGTAGGTCAGCACATTGAATATGCTGGCAGAGTTACACTGTAAAGCAATGAAATGCAAGAAGTATATCTACATGCAATATTTGGCTGGTGGAGGTTGTAAGTTTATGAATTTTGCATAAAGCTAGTTTTTCCCTACAACAAAGGAATAAATTTATTTAACTACTCCCAAGTTGCCCGATATTTGAGAAGGTAACCCCAACTCAAATCCCAATTAAAAGTATCATCATTAACCCAATAAATTCATTAAGTAAAGTGATGAGATCACATCAATAGATTCAAGTACTAGATACTCAAGATGTCCATAACCGGGGACACGACTAACCATGATTAGTTTATACACTCTGCAGAGGTTTGCGCACTTCTCCCCACAAGACTCGACCGCATCCATGATCGGATGATCGAGACATAGTCTTTCTGAAGCATTAACTCTCTACTTCGGGCGGACCGGTACACCTACTTTCCCCTACATCTGCTAGTCCACCTCTTCAAGTGCTCACACAACTTACTCAACTATGCCAGAGCCCATAATGGCTTGTGGCTGCACACAGAAGTTTCTAGCATGAATAATCTTATGATCCCTTTGAGCCTGGGTGGCGAACCATAGGAAGAATCACACGGGTACTCCGGGATTTCCCAAAAATAGGCAACACTGGGTTCCCCACGTGCCTCAACCAATCCACCCAGAGGTATATTAAAGTTGCCACCTTAATGTTATCCATGAATAAATAACTCTCAAACTTCCATGTGTGAATCACAATCCAATCCCCGTCTACGAGCATGGCTAAGCAATAAATAGCATAATGTATATTCCCGGGGTGATCAAAAGGTATTAGGTTCCTACCTCAAGTACTACAACCAAAACCACATGTTCCCAATCCTACTCATGCAATTATTTGAGGGTAGAACTAATGCATAGTAAAAATTGGGTATAAAAGAGTATGATCAAAGTGTAACTTGCCTTGCTGACGATCTGCAAACTCTATAGATTCGTAGTAACAAGCTTCGCACTCCGGGTAATCTAGCATAGACAAACAGTAGCATACATAAGCAATCACTCAAACAAAACACGAGAAAACCGAGAAAAGATCCAAATCGAACATGAAACAAGCAAACGGCTTAAACTATCAAAAGTCAAACCTAACAGCAATATTAACATGTGAATTATATCTTAACACAAGGTACACGTGATTAGCTATGATTTGCAAAAAGATTCAACTCAAACGGAGCAATGAAACTCAAATTACGAACGAAACAAGATTGTTTACTAATCTGGACTAAACTCAAATTTTACTGTATCAAATTCATGTTCAAGTTGGTTAACTAGAAAGAATAGAACGGTATGAAGATTTAGGCGTTGGTTCCATCTAATTTGAATAAGCGAGTAAAAAGTTGTGCTCGTTTAAAGATCAGGGGCTAAATCGCAATAAAACTATTTGCGGATAAGTCCCTGGCTGAAAATAAACTAAAAAGAAAAATCCTACGGCGCGAACGTTCGCTAACAGAACTTATACGACGAAAACCGTTCGTGAAAATGAACGAACGAACGAACGAATGTTCGTTAAGTAATAAAATCGAAACTAAACCGATCTACTAAACGAACCGGCTAAACTAGAAATAAACCCGACAAAACTCTAAAAAAACAATCTAGGTTTTTACCTAAAAACCGGCGGGGTCGGCGGCGGCGGCAGGAGACGGTGCGGTGGCGACACGTGCGTCGGGTGGTGGTGTGGGAGGGCGGCGCGGCACGCGGGGCGGCGGCGGGGGCTTGCGCGATGGCGGGAGGTGGTGGCGGCGGCGCGGACGGGGTCCAGGGGCCCCGGGGTGGCGCTATTTAAGGGGGGAGCTCGGCCACGGGGGCGGAGTCCCGGTCGGCGACGTCGGCGCGCTCCCGTGTCCCGGCCGGACTCGGGGAAGGCGGCGACGGTTTGGGCCTCGGCCTGCTCGGCTGGGCCTTCGGCCCAGTCGGGCGGGAAAGAACTTTCTTTCTTAAATAATATCGTCCGAAAGGAAAAATCCTAATAAAATATAAAAAAAATCTAAAAATTCCAAAAACAATTTTCACCATCCAAACCTAATATTTAGGAAAAGATGAACATTTTTCTGGACTAAAATGCAATTTTCAAAAAATGCATTATTTTTTCAATTCAAATAAAACAGCAAATAAAATCATAATTTGATTTTAAAATTCTTTCTCCAACATTTCTCTTAAGTTGAAGAAGTCATATTATCTTCTCTCATATATTTTTAATATTGGAAAATAATTGGAGTGAAAAATAATAAAATCAAATTGATCCTTTCTTCAAATTTGAAATAAATTCAAATATGACTTTTATGAAACCTCCAACTCTCTCCTTGGGTCCTTGAGTTGCTTAAGATTTCTAGGATCACAACAAAATGAAAGAATAAATATGACATGCATATGATGATCTATGTATAACATCCAAATTGAAAATTGGGATGTTACATATTTCTTTTATCTAGTAGTACTAGTTGTAGAACTGCACGCACTATGTAGTATATCCAGACAATATGTAGGAACATAAACTGAAGCATTGTGGAGCTACAAAGATACTACCTCCATAAAGAAATATAAGAGCGTTTTGATAACTTAAATAGTGATCTAAACGCTCTTATATTTCTTATAGAGGGATTACTTATTAAATCGTTAGCACCACATAAAAACGTTCCCCCTAGAGTTCACCAAAAGCTCAAGCTATGGAAGAGGGCCAGATATTATACTCCAACACTCCTCCTCATTGTTGGGGAACATTGCATGGACAAAAAAATTGTATGCACACGCAAGATCTATCCATGGAGATGCATAGCTACAAGAGGGGAGAGTGTGTCTATGTACCCTTGTAGACCGTTAAGCGGAAGCGTTTATCAATGTGGTTAATGTAGTCGTACACCTTCACGATCCGCCCGATCAAGTACCGAACATACGACACCTCCGCGTTCAGCACACGTTCAGCTCGATGACGTCCTTGCCTTCTTGATCCAGCAAGATAGGCAAAGTAGTAGATGAGTTCCGGCAACACCGCGATGCGGTGACGATGGTGATGCAACTATCTCCGTAGGGCTTCGCTGAGAACTACGAAAATATGACCGATGATGAACTAGAGGGAGAGGGGCACTGCACACGGCTTGAGGATCATTGTGTGTCTTGCCCCTTTCCCTCCACACACATATATATAGGTGGGGGAGGAGGGAGGCAGCCTAGGGCACCCCCAAGGGGGTCGACGGCCATCCTCGGTGCCTGCCCTAGCCGCCCCCCTTCCTTCTTAGGCGCGTGGGTGGGGGAGGCAGGAGGGGTGGCGCCCCCCTTTCCTTTCTCCCACGAGGAGGGGAAGGCAGGACGGGCTAGCCCTCCCCCTTCCTTCTCTATAGGACAGGCGGCCACGGAGAGGGCGCGTCAGCCCTTTATGGGCTGGTGTGTTCCTCCCCTTGGCCCATTAGGCCCATATACCTCCCGGGGCCTCCCGAAACCCCTTCGGGTGATCCGATGAATACCCGGTACACTCCAAAACCTTTCCGGTGACCAAATAGCATCATCCTATATATGAATCTTTACCTCCGGACCATTCCGGAGCTCATCGTCATGTCTGTTATCTCCTCCGGGACTCCGGAAAACATTCGGTCACCAATTCACATAACTCATATAATACTATATCGTCAACGAACATTAAGCGTGCGGACCCTGCGGGTTCGAGAATGATGTAGACATGACCGAGACACCTCTCTAGTCAATAACCAATAGCAGGACCTGGATGGCCATATTGGTTTCTACATATTCTACGAAGATCTTTATCGGTCGAAACTTTATGACAACATACGAAGTTCCCTTTGTCTGTTGGTATGTTACTTGCCCAACATTCGATCATCGATATCTACAATTCTCCATACCTAGTTCAATCTCGTTACCGGCAAGTCTCTTTACTCGTTCCGTAATACATCATCTCGTAACTAACTCCTTAGTCACTTTGCTTGCAAGCTTCTTATGATGTGTATTATCGAGAGGGCCCAGAGATACCTCTCCGATACACGGAGTGACAAATCCCAATCTCGATTCATGCCAACTCAACAGACACCTTCGGAGATACCTGTAGAGCATCTTTATGATCACCCAGTTACGTTGTGACGTTTGATAGCACACGAGGCATTCCTTTGATATCCGAGAGTTGCATGATCTCATGGTCAAAGGAACATGTATTTGACATTAAGAAAGCCATAGCAATAAACTGAACGATCATATGCAAAGCTAACGGACGGGTCTTGTCCATCACATCATTCTACTAATGATGTGATCCTGTTATCAAATGACAACTCATGTCTATGATTAGGAAACCTTAACCATCTTTTGATCAACGAGCTAGTCTAGTAGAGGCTCACTAGGGCACGGTATTTTTTTATGTATCCACACATGTATTTAAGTTTCCGGCGAATACAATTCTAGCACGAATAATAGACCTTTATCATGAATAAGGAAATATAATAGCAACAACTTTATTATTGCCTCTAGGGCATATTTCCATCAGTCTCCCACTTGCACTAGAGTCAATAATCTAGATTACAAAGTAATGAATCTAACACCCATGGAGTCATGGTGTTGATCATGTTTTGCCTGCAGAAGAGGTTTAGTCAACGGGTATGCTACATCAGATCCGTATGTATTTTGCAAATTTCTATGTCTCCATCCTTGGCCTTTTCACGAATGGAGTTGAAGTGTCTCTTGATGTGTTTGGTTCTCTTGTGAAACCTGGATTCCTTCACCAAGGCAATTGCTCCAGTGTTGTCATAAAAGATTTTCATTGGACCCGATGCACTGGGTATTACACCTAGATCGGATATGAAATAATTCATCCAGACTCCTTCATGCGTTGCTTCCAAAGCACTTATGTACTCTGCTTCACATGTAGATCCCGCCACGACGCTCTGCTTGGAACTGCACCAAGTGATAGCTCCAGCATTCAATATAAATACGTATCCGGTTTGTGACTTAGAGTCATGTGGATTAATGTGGAAGCTAGCATCGACGTAGCCCTTTACGACGAGCTCTTTGTCACCTTCATAAACGAGAAACATATCCTTGGTCCTTTTCAGGTACTTTAGGATGTTCTTGACCGCTGTCCAGTGATTCACTCCTGGATTACTTTGGTACCTCCCTGCCAAACTTATGGCAAGGCACACATTAGGTCTGGTACACAACATAACATATATGATAGAACCTATGGTTGAGGCATAAGGAATGACTTTCATTCTCTCTCTATCTTCTGCCCTGGTCGGGATTTGAGCCAGACTCAATTTCACACCTTGCAACATAGGTAAGAACCCTTTCTTTGACCGGTCCATTTTGAACTTCTTCAGAACTTTGTCAGGGTATGTGCTTTGTGAAAGTCATATTAAGCGTCTTGATCTATCCCTATAGATCTTGATGCCCAATATATAAGAAGCATCACTGAGGTCTTTCATTGAAAAAATTCTTATTCAAGTATCCTTTTATGCTATCAAGAAATTCTTTATCATTTCCAATCAACAATATGTCATCCACATATAATATCAGAAATGCTACAGAGCTCCCAGTCACTTTCTTGTAAATATGCCCTAGAGGCAATAATAAAATTGTTGTTCATATTTTCTTATATCATGATAAATGTTTATTTTTCATGCTAGAATTGTATTAACCGGAAACTTAGTACATGTGTGAATACATAGACAAAACATAGTGTCCCTAGTATGCCTCTACTTGACTAGCTCGTTAATCAAAGATGGTTATGTTTCCTAACCATAGACATGTGTTGTCATTTGATGAACGGGATCACATCATTAGGAGAATGATGTGATGGACAAGACTCATCCGTTATCTTAGCATTATGATCGTTACAGTTTCATTGCTACTGCTTTCTTCATGACTTATACATGTTCCTCAGACTATAAGATTATGCAACTCCCGAGTACCCGAGGAACACCTTATGTGCTATTGAACGTCACAACGTAACTGGGTGATTATAAAGATGCTCTACAGGTTTCTCCGAAGGTGTTTGTTGGGTTGGCATAGATCAAGATTAGGATTTGTCACTCTGTGTATCGAAGAGGTATCTCTGGGCCCTCTCGGTAATGCTCATCACTATAAGCCTTGCAAGCAATGTGAATAATGAGTTAGTTGTGGATGAAGCATTACAGAACGAGTAAAGAGACTTGCTGGTAACGAGATTGAACTAGGTATGATGATACCGACGATCGAATCTCGGGCAAGTAACATACCGATGACAAAGGGAACAACGTATGTTGTTATGCAGTTTGACCAATAAATATCTTCGTAGAATATGTAGGATCCAATATGAGCATCCAGGTTGAGATATTGGTTATTGATCAGAGATGTGTCTCGGTCATGTCTACATAGTTCTCAAACCTGTAGGGTATGCACGCTTAACGTTCGATGATGATTTGTATTATGAGTTATGTGTTTTTGATGACTAAAGTTTGTTCGGAGTCCCGGATGAGATCATGGACATGACGAGGAGTCTCAAAATGGTCGAGGCATAAATATTGATATATTGGACCATGTGATTCAGACACCGGAAGAATTCCAAGTGGTGCCGGGTAAAAACAGAGTGCCGGAGGGGTTACCGGAACCCCCCGGGGAAGCAATGGGCCATCATGGGCCATAGGGGAGAGAGAGGACAGCCCACATAGGGGAGATGCGCCCCCCCCCATGGGAGTCCGAATAGGACAAGGGGAGGGGGCGCGGCCCCCTTTCCCTCTCCCTTCCTTCCTTCCCCCTTCCACCAAGTGGAATCCTACCAGCCTCCCCCTCTCCTCCTTTATATACGGGGGCAGGGGCACCCCAAAGGACAACAGATATTATCTTAGCCGTGTGCGGTGCCCCCTCCACAGTTTAACACCTCGGTCATATCGTCGTAGTGCTTAGGTGAAGCCCCGTGCTGGTAACATCATCAACACCGTCGCCACGCCGTCATGCTGACGGAACTCTCCCTCGTCCTCAATTGGATCAAGAGCTCAAGGGACGTCATTGTGCTGAACATGTGCTGAACACGGAGGTGTCGTACGTTCGGTACTTGAATCGGTTGGATCGTGAAGATGTTCGACTACATCAACCGCATTACTAAACGCTTCCTCTTTCGGTCTATGAGGGTAGGTGGACACACTCTCCCATCTCATTGCTATGCATCTCCAAGATAGATCTTGCGTGATCGTAGGAAATTTTTGAATTACTATGTTCCCCAACAGTGGCATCCGAGCCAGGTCTATGCATAGATATTATATCCACAAGTAGAACACAAACAGTTGTGGACGATAATAGTCATACTGCTTACCACCAACGTCTTACTTTGATTCGGCGGTATTGTTGGATGAAGCGGCCCGGACCGACATTACATGACCGCGTTCATGAGACTGGTTCTACCGACATGCTTTTGCACATAGGTGGCTAGCGGGTGTCTGTTTCTCCAACTTTAGTTCAATCGACTTTGACTACGACCGGTCCTTGTTGAAGGTTAAAAAAGCACACTTGACGAAAAATCGTTGTGGTTTTGATGCGTAGGTAAGAACGGTTCTTGCTAGAAGCCCGTAGCAGCCACGTAAAACTTGCAAAAACAAAGTAGAGGGCGTCTAACTTGTTTTTGCAGGGCTTGTTGTGATGTGATATGGTCAAGACATGATGTGATATAAATTGTTGTATGAGATGATCATGTTTTGTAACAAAGTTATCGGCAACTGGCAGGAGCCATATGGTTGTCTCTTTATTGTATGAAATGCAATCGCCATGTAATTGCTTTACTTTATCACTAAGCTGTAGAGATAGTCGTAGTAGCAATAGTTGGTGAGACGACAACGATGCTACGATGGAGATCAAGGTGTCAAGCCGGTGACGATGGAGATCATGACGATGCTTCGGTGATGGAGATCATGAGCACAAGATGATGATGGTCATATCATGTCACATATTTTGATTGCATGTGTTGTTTATCTTTTATGCATCTTATTTTTCTTAGTACGACGATAGCATTATAAGATGATCCCTCACTAAATTTCAAGGTATAAGTGTTCTCCCTGAGTATGCACCATTGCTACAGTTCGTCGTGCCGAGACACCACGTGATGATTGGGTGTGATAAGCTCTACGTTCACATACAACGGGTGCAAGCCTATTTTGCACATGCAGAATACTCGGGTCTTGACGAGCCTAGCATATGCAGATATGGCCTCGGAACACTGAGACCGAAAGGTCAAACGTGAATCATAAAGTAGATATGATCAACATAGTGATGTTCACCATTGAAAACTACTCCATCTCACATGATGATCGGACATGGTTTAGTTGATTTGGATCACGTGATCATTTAGATAACTAGAGGGATGTCTATGTAAGTGGGAGTTCTTAAGTAATATGATTAATTGAACTTTAATTTATCATGAACTTAGTCCTGATAGTTTTTGCATGTCTATGTTGTTGTAGATCAATGGCCCGTGCTACCGTTCCCTTGAATTTTAATGCGTTCCTAGAGAATGCTAAGTGTGGTAGCAATTACACGGACTGAGTCCGTAACTTGAGGATTATCCTCATTGATGCACAGAAGAATTACGTCCTAGAAGCACCGCTAGGTGTACCACCTGCGCCAGCAACTGCAGACATTGTGAATGCCTGGCAGACGCGTGTTGATGACTACTCGATAGTTCAGTGTGCCATGCTTTACGGCTTAGAATCGGGACTTCAAATACATTTTGAACGTCATGGAGCATATGAGATGTTCCAAGAATTGAAGTTAATATTTCACGAAAATGCCCAAGTTGAGAGATATGAAGTCTCCAACAAGTTCTATAGCTGCAAGATGGAGGAGAATAGTTCTGTCAGTGAACACATACTCAAAATGTCTGGGTACCATAACCACATGACTCAGCTGGGAGTTAATCTTCCTGATGATAGTGTCATTGACAGAGTTCTTCAATCACTGCCACCAAGCTATAAAGGCTTCGTGATGAACTATAATATGCAAGGGATGAAAAAAATGATTCCTGAGCTCTTCGCAATCCTAAAGGCTGCGGAGGTAGAAATCAAGAAGGAGCATCAAGTGTTGATGGTCAACAAGACCACTATTTTCAAGAAAAAGCGAAAAGGGAAGAAGAGGAACTTCAAGAAGAATAGCAAGCAAGCTACTACTCCCGGGAAGAAGCCCAAGTCTGGACCTAAGCCTAAAACTAAGTGCTTCTACTACAAAGGAACTGGTCACTGGAAGCGGAACTGCGCCAAGTATTTGATGGATAAGAAGGATGGAAAAGTGAACAAAGGTATATTTAATGTACATGTTATTGATGTGTTCCTTACTAATGCTCGTAGTAGCGCCTGGGTATTTGATACTGGTTCTGTTGCTCATATTTGCAACTTGAAATAGGGGCTACGGATTAAACGAAGATCGACTAAGGACGAGGTGACGATGTGCGTTGGAAATGGTTCCAAGGTCGATGTGATCGTCGTTGGCATGCTACCTCTACATCTACCTTCGGGATTAGTTTTAGACCTAAATAATTGTTATTTGGTGCCAACATTGAGCATGAACATTATATCTGGATCTTGTTTGATGCGAGACGATTATTCATTTAAATCAGAGAATAATGGTTATTCTATTTATATGAGTAATATCTTTTATGGTCATGCATCCTTGTTGAGTGCTCTATTTTTTTTGAATCTCGATCATGGTGAAACACATGTTCATAATATTGAAGCCAAAAGATGCAAAGTTGATAATGATACTGCAACTTATTTGTGGCATTGCCGTTTAGGTCATATTGGTGTAAAGCGCATGAAAAAACTCCATGCTGATGGGCTTTTGGAATCACTTGATTATGAACCACTTGGTGCTTGCGAACCATGCCTCATGGGCAAGATGACTAAAACTCCGTTCTCTGGAACAAAGGAACGAGCTACTGACTTATTGGAAATAATATATACTGATTATGCGGTCCAATGAGTGTTGAGGCTTGTGGCGGGTATCGTTATTTTCTTACCTTCATAGATGATTTGAGCAGATATGGGTATATCTACTTAATGAAACATAAGTCTGAAACATTTGAAAAGTTCAAAGAATTTAGAAGTTAAGTGGAAAATCATCATAATAAGAAAATAAAGTTTCTATGATCTGATCGTGGAGGCGAATATTTGAGTTACGAGTTTGGTCTTCATTTGAAACAATGTGGAATAGTTTCACAACTCACACCACCTGGAACACCACAGCGTAATGGTGTGTCCGAACATCGTAACCATACTTTATTAGATATGGTGCGATCTATGATGTCTCTTACTGATTACCGCTATCATTTTGGGGTTATGCTTGAGAGATGGTTGCATTCACTTTAAATAGGGCACCATCAAAATCCATTGAGATGACGCCTTATGGACTGTAGTTTGGCAAGAAACCAGAGTTGTCGTTTCTTAAAGTTTGGGGTTGCGATGCTTATGTGAAAAAGCTTCAACCTGATAAGCTCGAACCCAAATCAGAGAAGTGCGTCTTCATAGGATACCCAAAGGAAATTGTTGGGTACACCTTCTATCACAGATCCGAAGGCAAGATATTCATTGCTAAGAATGGATCCATTCTAGAGATGGAGTTTCTCTCGAAGGAAGTGAGTGGGAGGAAAGTATAACTTGATGAGGTAATTGTACCTTCTCCCTAATTGGAAAGTAGTTCATCACAGAAATCAGTTCCAGTGATCCCTACACCAATTAGTGAGGAAGCTAATGATGATGATCATGAAACTTCAGATCAACTTACTACCGAACCTCGTAGGTCTTCCAGAGTACGATCCACACCAGAGTGGTACGGTAATCCTGTTCTGGAAGTCATGTTACTAGACCATGATGAACCTATGAACTATGAGGAAGCGATGATGAGCCCAAATTCCGCGAAATGGCTTGAGGCCATGAAATCTGAGATGGGATCCATGTATGAGAAAAAAGTGTGGACTTTGGTGGATTTGCCCGATGATCGGCAAGCCATAGAAAATAAATGGTCCTTCAAGAAGAAGACTGACTCCAACGGTAATGTTACTTTTTACAAAGCTCGACTTGTTGCGGAAGGTTTTTGACAAGTTCAAGGAGTTGACTATGATGAGACTTTCTCACCCATAGCGATGTTTAAGTCTGTCCGAATCATGTTAGCGATTGCCGCATTTTATGATTATGAAATTTGGCAAATGGATGTCAAAACTGCATTCTTAATGGATTTCTTGAGGAAGAGTTGTATATGATGTAACCAGAAGGTTTTGTCGATCCAAAGGGTGCTAACAAAGTGTGCAAGCTCTAGCGGTCCATTTATGGACTGGTGCAAGCCTCTCGGAGTTGGAATAAACACTTTGATAGTGTGATCAAAGCATATGGTTTTATACAGACTTTTGGAGAAGCCTGTATTTACAAGAAAGTGAGTGGGAGCTCTGTATCATTTATATTATTATATGTGGATGGCATATTGTTGATTGGAAATGATACATAATTTCTGGATAGCATAAAAGGATACTTGAATAAGAGTTTTTCAATGAAAGACCTCGGTGAAGCTGCTTACATATTGGGCATCAAGATCTATAGAGATAGATCAAGACGCTTCATTGGACTTTCACAAAGCACATACCTTGATAAAGTTTTGAAAAATTTCAAAATGGATCAGTCAAAGAAAGGGTTCTTGCCTGTATTACAAGGTGTGAAATTGAGTCAAACTCAATGCCCGACCAATGCAGAAGATAGAGAGAAAATGAAAACCATTCCCTATGCTTCAGCCATACGTTTTATCATGTATGCAATTCTATGTACCAGACCTGATGTGTGCCTTGCTATAAGTATAGCAGGGAGGTACCAAAGTAATCCAGGAGTGGAGCACTGGACAGCGGTCAAGAACATCCTAAAATACCTGAAAAGGACTAAGGATATGTTTCTCGTTTATGGAGGTGACAAAGAGCTCGTCGTAAATGGTTACGTCGATGCAAGCTTTGACACTGATCCGGATGACTCTAAGTCGCAATTCGGATACGTATATATATTGAATGGTGGAGCTGTCAGTTGGTGCAGTTCCAAGCAAAGCGTCGTGGCGGGATCTACGTGTGAAGCGGAGTACATAGCTACTTCGGAAGCAGCAAATGAAGGAGTCTGGATGAAGGAGTTCATATCCGATCTAGGTGTTATACCTAGTGCATCGGGTCCAATGAAAATCTTTTGTGACAATACTGGTGCAATTGCCTTGGCAAAGGAATCCAGATTTCACAAGAGAATGAACACATCAAGAGACGCTTCAATTCCATCCGTCATCAAGTCACGGAGGGAGACATAGAGATTTGCAAAATGCATACGGATCTGAATATTGCAGACCCATTGACTAAGCCTCTTCCACGAGCAAAACATGATCAGCACCAAGACTCCATGGGTGTTAGAATCATTACTGTATAATCTAGATTATTGACTCTAGTGCAAGTGGGAGACTGAAGGAAATATGCCCTAGAGGCAATAATAAAGTTGTTATTAATATTTACTTATATCATGATAAATGTTTATTATTCATGCTAGAATTGTATTAACCGGAAACTTAGGACATGTGTGAATACATAGATAAAACATAGTGTCCCTAGTATGCCTCTACTTGACTAGCTCATTAATCAAAGATGGTTACGTTTCCTAACCATAGACATGTGTTGTCATTTGATGAACATGATCACATCATTAGGAGAATGATGTGAGGGACAAGACCCATCCGTTAGCTTAGCATTATTATCGTTACAGTTTCATTGCTACTGCTTTCTTCATGACTTATACATATTCCACAGACTATGAGATTATGCAACTCCCAAATACCAGAGGAACACCTTGTGTGCTATCAAACGTCACAACGTAACTGGGTGGTTATAAAGATGCTCTAGAGGTGTCTCCAAAGGTGTTTGTTGGGTTGGCATAGATTGAGATTAGGATTTGTCACTCCGTGTATCGGAGAGGTATCTCTGGGCCCTCTCGGTAATGCTCATCACTATAATCCTTGCAAGCAATGTAAGTAATGAGTTAGTCGCAGGATGAATCATTACAGAATGAGTAAAGAGACTTGCCAGTAACGAGATTGAACTAGGTATGATGATACCGACGATCGAATCTCGGGCAAGTAACATACCGATGACAAAGGGAACACCGTATGTTGTTATGCAGTTTGACCGATAAAGATCTTCGTAGAATATGTAGGAGCCAATATGAGCATCCAGGTTCCGCTATTGGTTATTGATCTGAGATGTGTCTCTGTCATGTCTACGTAGTTCTCGAACCCGTAGGGTCCGCACGCTTAACCTTCGATGACGATTTGTATTATAAGTTATGTGTTTTTGATGGCCGAAGTTTGTTTGGAGTCCCGGATGAGATCACGGACATGACGAGGAGTCTCTAAATGGTTGAGACATAAATATTGATATATTGGACCATGTTATTCGGACACCGGAAGAGTTTCAAGTGGTACCGAGTAAAAACGGAGTGCCGGAGGGGTTACCGGAACCCCCCGGGGAAGCAATGGGCCATCATGGGCCATAGGGGAGAGAGAGGGCAGCCCAGATAGGGGAGGCGCCCCCCATGGGAGTCCGAATAGGACAAGGGGAGGGGGCGCAACCCCCCTTTCCCTCTCCCTCTCCCTCTCCCTTCGTTCCTTCCTCCTTCCACCAAGTGGAACCAGTCCTAGTAGGACTTCCTACTCTTGGCGCGTCCTACAGGGCCGGCCGTCCTCCCCCTCTCCTCCTTTATATACAGTGGCAGGGGGCACCCCAAAGGACAACAGATATTCTCTTAGCCATGTGCGGTGCCCCCTCCACAGTTTAACACCTTGGTCATATTGTCGTAGTGCTTACGCAAAGCCCTGCACCGGTAACATCATCAACACCATCGCCACACCGTCATGCCGACATAACTCTCCCTCGTCCTCAACTGGATCAAGAGCTCGAGGGACGTCATCGTGATGAACATGCGCTGAACATAGAGGTGCTATACGTTCGGTACATGGATCAGTTGGATCGTGAAGACGTTCGACTACATCAACCGCGTTACTAAACGCTTCCGCTTTCGGTCAACGAGGGTACGTGGACACACTCTCCCATCTCGTTGCTATGCATCTCCTAGATAGATCTTGCGTGATCGTAGGACATTTTTGAATTACTATGTTCCCCAACAGTTTGACATAAGCATCACATCCCCAAACTTTAAGAAACAACAGCTTAGGTTTCTTGTCAAACCATAGTTCATACGGTGTCGTCTCAACGGATTTAGATGGTGCCCTATTTAACGTGAATGCATCTGTCTCTAATGCATAACCCCAAAATGATAAAGGAAAATCGGTAAGAGACATCATAGAATGCACTGTATCTAATAAAGTACAGTTACGATGTTCGGACACACCATTACGCTATGGTGTTCCAGGTGGCGTGAGTTGTAAAACAATTCCACATTGTTTTAAATGAAGGCCAAACTCGTAACTCAAATATTAACCTCCACCATCAGATTGTAGAAACTTTATTTTCTTGTTACGATGATTCTCTATTTCACTCTAAAATTCTTTGAACTTTTCAAATGTTTCAGATTTGTGTTTCATCAAGTAGATATACCCAATCTACTCAAATCATCTGTAAAGGTTAGAAAATAACAATACCCGTTGCGTGCCTCAACACTCATCAGACCGCACACATCGGTATGTATTATTTCCAATAAGTCATTAGCTGGCTCCATTGTTCCGGAGAACGGAGTTTTAGTCATCTTGCCCATGAGGCATGCTTCACACGTATCAAATGATTCATAATCAAGAGATTCCAAAAGTCCATCTGCATGGAGTTTCTTCATGCGCTTTACACCAATATGACCTAAGTGGCAGTGTCACAAGTATGTTGCACTATCATTATCACTACAATCAAGATTCAACAAAAACAAACCATTCATCAAAGGTGCATGACCACAAAATATATTACTCATATAAATAGAACAACCATTATTCTCTGACTTAAATGAATAACCGTATCGCAATAAGCAAGATCCAGATATAATGTTCATGCCCAACGCTGACACTAAATAACAATTATTGAGGTCTAAAACTAATCCCGAAGGTAGATGTAGAGGTAGCGTGCCGACGGCGATCACATCGACCTTGGAACGATTCCCGATGTGCATCATCACCTCGTCCTTAGCCAATCTTCGTTTATTCCGCAGCTCCTATTTTGAGTTACAAATATGAGCAACCGAACCAGTATCAAATACCCAGGCGCTACTACGAGCATTAGTAAGGAACATATCAATAACATGTACATTAAATATACCTTTGTTCGCTTTGCCATCCTTCTTATCCGCCAAATATTTGGGACAATTTTGCTTCCAATTACCATTTCCCTTGTAGTAGAAGCACTCAGTTTCAGGCTTGGGTCCAGCTTTGGGCTTCTTCACGGGAGTAGAAACTTGCGTGCCATTCTTTTTGAAGTTCCCTTTTTCCCTTGCCCTTTTTCTTGAAACTAGTGGTCTTGTTAACCATCAACACCTGATGCTTCTTCTTGATTTCTACCTCCGCCGATTTCAGCATCGCGAAGAGCTCGGGAATCGTTTTTGTCATCCCTTGCATATTATAGTTCATCATGAAGCCTTTATATCTTGGTGGCAGTGATTGAAGAACTCTATCAACAACACACTCGTCTGGGAGCTCAATTCGCAGCTGAGTCAGGTGGTTATGATACCCAGACATTTTGAGTATGTGTTCACTGATAGAACTATTCTCCTCCGTCTTGCAGCTATAGAACTCGTTAGAGACTTCATATCTCTCAACCCGGGTATTAGCTTGAAATGACGAACTTCGGCTCTTGGAACATCTCATATGCTCCGTGGTGTTCAAAACATTTTGGAAGTCCGGGTTCTAAGCCATAAAGCATGGCACACTGAACTATTAAGTAGTCATCAGATCGAGCCTGCCAGACATTCGTAACATCTGTAGTAGCTCCTGCAGTAGGTCTGTCACCTAGCAGTGCATCAAGAACATAATTCTTCTATGCAGCAATGAGGATAATCCTCAAGTTATGGACCCAGTCCGTGTAGTTGCTACCATCATCTTTCAAATTAGCTAGGAACGCATTAAAATTCAGGGGAATCGTAACATGCCATTAATCTATAACATAGATATACAAAAACTACTAAGACTAAGTTCATGATAAATTAAGTTCAGTTAATCAAATTACTAATGAACTCCCAATTAATCTAACATCCCTCAAGTTATCTAAGTGAGACATGATCCAAATCAACTAACCCATGTCCGATTATCACGTGAGATGGGGTAGTCATCAATGGTGAACATCTCTATGTTGATCATATCTACTATATGACTCATATTTGATCTTTCGGCCTCCGGTGTTCCGAGACCATGTCTATACATGCTAGGCTCATCAATTTAACCCAAGTATTCTGCTTGTGCAAAAACTGTCTTACACCCATTGTATTTGTATGTAGAGTCTATCACACCCGATCATCACGAGGTGCTTCAAAACGACGAACTTTAGCAACGATGCATACTCGGGGAGAACACTTTTATCTTGAAATTTAGTGAAAGAATCATCTTATAATGCTACCGTCATTCTAAGCAAAATAAGATGCATAAAGGATAAACATCACATGCAATCAAAATCTGTGACATGATATGGCCATAATCATCTTATGCTTTTGATATCCATCTAGAAAGCATCGTCATGATCTCCATCATCACTGGCTTGATACCTTGATCTCCATCGTTGTGTCGGGGTCGTCTCGCCAACTATTGCTTCTATAACTATTACTAACGCATAGTGATAAAGTAAAGCAATTACATGGTGCTTGCTTTTCATACAATAATTAAGAGACAACCCTAAGGCTCCTACCGGTTATTGATATTACAAAACATGATAATCTCATACAACAACATATATCACATCATGTCTTGACCAACTATTGCTTCTACAACTATTACTAACGCATAGCGATAAAGTAAAGCAATTACATGGCGCTTGCTTTTCATACAATAATTAAGAGAGAACCCTAAGGCTCCTACCGGTTGTCGATATTCCAAAACATGATAATCTCATACAACAACTATATCACATCATGTCTTGACCATATCACATCATAACATACCCTGCGAAAACAAGTTAGACGTCCTCTACTTTGTTATTGCAAGTTTTACGTGGCTGCTATGGGCTTCTAGCAAGAACCGTTCTTACCTACGCAAAACCACAATAGTGATTATCAAGTTTGTTGTTTTAACCTTCTTCAAGGACCGCCATAGTCAAATTCGATTCAAGTAAAGGAGGAGAAACAGACACCCGCCAGCCACCTTTATGCAAAACAAGTTTCATGTCAATCGGTGGAACCGGTCTCATGTATGTGGACATGTAAGGTTGGTCCTGGCAGCTTCATCCCACACAGTCGCCGAATCAAAATAAGACATTGGTGGTAAGCAGTATGAACATCACCGCCCACAACTCTTTTGTGTTCTACTCGTGCATATCATTTATGAATAGACCTGGCTCATGATGCCACTGTTGGGGAACGTTGCATGGAAAACAAAAAAAACTTCTACGCACAAGCAAGATCTATCCATGGAGATGCATAGCTACGAGAGGGGAGAGTGTGTCTACGTACCCTCGTAGACCGTTAAGCGGAAGCATTTATCAATGCGGTTGATGTAGTCGTACACCTTCACGATCCGCCCGATCAAGTAATGAATGTATGGCACCTCCACGTTAAGTATACGTTCTGCTCGATGATGTCCTCGCCTTCTTGATCCAGCAAGACAGGTGAAGTAGTAGATGAGTTCCGGCAGCACGACGGCGTGGTATCGCAACTATCTCCGCAAGGCTTCGCCGAGCACTACGAAAATATGACCGAGGATGAACTAGAGGGAGAGGGGCACCGCACACGGCTTGGGGATCGTTGTGTGTCTTGCCCCTCTCCCTCCACACATATATATAGGTGGGGGAGGAGGGGATGCAGCCTAGGGCACCCCCAAGGGGGGCGGCGGCCACCCTTGGCCCATGCCCTAGCCGTTCCCCCCCTTCCTTCTTAGGCGCGCCGGGGGAAGGCACGAGGGGTGCCCCCCCCCTTTCCTTTCTCCCATGAGGAGGGGAAGGCAGGAGGGGCTAGCCCTCCCCCCTTTCCTTCTCTATAGGGTTGGCGGCCAGGGAGAGGGCGCGCCAGCCCCTTGTGGGCTGGTGTGTTCCTCCCCTTGGCCCATTAGGCCCATATACCTCCCGGGGCCTCCTGGAAACCCTTCCGGTGATCCGATGAATACCCGGTACACTCTGAAACCTTTCCGGTGACCAAATAACATCGTCCTATATATCAATCTTTACCTCCAGACCATTCCGAAGCTCTTCGTCATGTCCATGATCTCATCCGGGACTCTGAACAATATTCTATCACCAATTCACATAACTCATATAATACTATATCGTCAACGAACATTAAGCGTGCGGACCCTACGGGTTCGAGAATGATGTAGACATGACCGAGAAGCCTCTCCGGTCAATAACCAATAGCGGGACCTAGATTCCCATATTGGTTCCTACATATTCTACGAAGATCTTTATCGGTCGAACCTTTATGACAACATACGTAGTTCCCTTTGTCTCTCGGTATGTTACTTGCCTGAGATTCGATCGTGGGTATCTTCATACCTAGTTCAATCTCGTTACCGACAAGTCTCTTTACTTGTTCTGTAATACACCATCTCGTAACTAACTCCTTAGTCACTTTGCTTGCAAGCTTCTTATGATGTATATTACCGAGGGGGACCAGAGATACCTCTCCAATACACGGAGTGACAAATCCCAATCTCGACTCACGCCAACTCAACAAACACCTTCGGAGATACTTGTAAAGCATCTTTATGATCACCCAGTTACGTTGTGACATTTGATAGCACATAAGGCATTATTCTGGTATCTGATCTCATGGTCGAAGGAACATGTATTTGACATTAAGAAAGTAGTAGCAATAAACTGAATGATGATATGCTAAGCTAACGGATGGGTCTGCCTCTAGGCCATATTTCCATCACTCATGTCTATGCTCCTTTGGAGTTTATGACGTTGTCAACTGAAGTGGGAGAGGCCGCAATTATTTATTTTACTGGGTTTTGAACTCTAAACCTCTTGGTTGAAAATTTATGCACCTAACTGGTTCACCCATGAGCTCAAGCTGATGAGAAAAGATGAGCGATGCATTTATACATCAACATTCCCCCTCATGTGTGGCTTCCTCAGGCCTAAACATGAACCGAGAGTTGGCTGCAATTTAATTGCGCCAGCCTGATTTTGAACTCAAAACCTCTTGACTCTAATACCATATAGAACTGCACGCACTAGCCAATTCATTCAAAAGCTCAAAGATATAAGAAAGGGCCGAACATTATACTCCAACAGTACTCACCTGGTTTTTCTTTGGAGTCCAAGATCCTTACGTGATCAATCTTGCTGACATGCTAATTAGATAAGCTTTCGTTTAGTTTAATTAGAAAAGAGAGATAGAGCCCAAATCAAAGTTAGCTTGCATGTTTTGGGTCGGTTTGATCTGTGACGCCTATAAAAAGGGCTGGCTACGACCATTGTACCGAGGTTGTATTTTTGAGAGTTAGACTTGGTCGTGTATTGACTATTAAGCAGCCTTTGGATGCCGTTGATATATTTTGTGTGAATTTTCTGTTTTAAAGTTGCACTTGGCTCGAGGTCCGTTGTATTACGTCTACTGTGTCGGGAGGTTCCTTATGTGTCAACAGATTTGCCATCGAGGAACATACGAGGAGTTTTAGAATGATCTGCTTGAGTATTTGTGGACGCTTCAAGGGACATTAAAAATATGTTTGAATAATTGAATTCAAATTTAAACTATTTTATTGCAGAACTTCATGTTGGATTGTATTATTTATATTTAAATTATTGTTGCATTGGAATATTTGCATAACATGATTATGGATGAATGCTAATATTTATCTTTAATTATTTTGGAGTGCTCCGGATATAGGAATAAATAGGAACTGGCATTGCATGCATCGGATTGGATGTCCGTCGCCGGATCAACTATCCACGGGCATGTCCATAAACATTTGGTGTGTTATTTTTTGGTGAAATGCGTTCGAGTTGCCCTAATACACAACGCTCATTATGGTGATTATATGGAAATTCTGGCTCTTTTCTTTTTGAGAAGAAAATCCTCTTTATTTTGGAGTGCCGCGGATATAGGAATAAATAGGAACTGGCATTGCATGCATCGGATTGGATGTTCGTCGCTGGAGCAACTATCCACGGGCATGTCCATGAACATTTGGTGTGTTATTTTTTGGTGAACTGCGTTCGAGTTGCCCTAATACACAACGCTCATTATGGTGATTATATGGAAATCCTCGATCTTTTCTTTTTGAGAAGAAAATCCTCACTCGGTCTTGTGTTCGTCTCCTGGGCCTTGGGCAGCAAAGGCCCCTAATGCACAACGCTCACTTGGATATATCTTTTGCCTGGACTCCTTGGCCCCAAATCCTATTCGGCGCCTTCAGCGCCCGATACTGTTCATTCTACTAACAGGCGCACACCCCCTCATCACGGTTGGGCCGGCCCATTTTTTATTTTTTTGCTTGTTTCCTAAACTGCAAAAATTGCATCAGATCTATGATTCAATTCCTGCGACCAGCAGCCTAGAGTATGGCGCGATAACCACTCAACCACTTCACATCTTGTGTTCACATACATGTTTGCACTCTTTTCTTCTTTATCTGTTCCTTTTTCCATTCTTTTTTTCTATTTCGAGAAACATTCTTTCTTCATGATTTTTTTCTGCAAATTGATGAACGTTTTCCTATTTTAATGAACCTTTTTTGAATTCAATGAACTGTTTTTCAAATTCGCATGATTTTTTTCTGCAAATTGATGAACGTTTTCCTATTTTAATGAACCTTTTTTTCAATGAACTGTTTTTCAAATTCGATGAACTTTTTTCAAATTTTGTGAACCTTTTTTTCAAATTTTGATGAATTTTTTTCATATTTAATGAATTTTTTAAACTTGGTGAACTTTTTTTCAATTTTTGATGAACTTTTTTCAGATTGATGAACTATTTTTATACTCGGTGAACTATTATCAAACTTGATGAATTGTTTTTTCAAATTTTTATGAACTTTTTTCAAAGTCCACGAACTTTTATTGAAATTAGATGAACTTTTTCATAATTGATTAACTTTTTTCTTTTTTGTGAAATTTGCTTCAAAATTGATGAAATTTTTTCAAAACTGATGAACTTTTTAAAATTCATAATTTTTTAATCCATGTTATTTCCAGATGAATTTTTTTTTGAGACACTCTCGCCAAGCTTTATTCAAAAGTCCAAAATATTTACAGGTAAAAACAGCAATTCTCCAGGCTGGCCTAACCACACATGCCTGCCAAAATCGAGAGTTAAAACATGCTTAGCGAGATTGTGAGCCTCGAAATTCGAGCTCCTAAATTCGTGAACGACATTACAAACCGAAAAACTCCGTGAGCGTTCTATAATTTCATGTACTATGGCCCCATACTCCGTCGCTGAATTCTACTTGATGTCGTTCACCACTGCCTTGCAATCCGTCGCAATCTGAATTTGATTGACATATAAGTCTTCTGCAATTGCTTGTCCTTCACGAACTGCCAGAGATTCCAATGTGGTCGGATCTGAAATAAACCTGAGTTTGATCGCGGAAGCTCCCAAAAAAGCGCCATCTTGATCTCTACACACCACCGCCACCGCTCCATGATCACCTGCTCTTCCTACTGCTGCATCTGCATCGGGGTGTTATTTCCAGATGAATGAAGAAGGGACGAACACGAAAAAAAAAAACGAACGAACGCACCTGCCTCGAACCGAATGGGCCGGCTCATGCGAGGCTGGTACGAGCGCCAGCCAAGCGAAGCGGCGCATAAGGCGCCGAAGAGGAAGGTCTCCTCCTTGGCCTTGGGGATTACCATCTCGTTTCGGACTCCTGGGCCTTGGGCTGCTAAGGAAACACGCTCTAAAAGCAATTCTCTGTCTCCGGAAGTTGTCAGTCCGGCCCAGACAGCCGCCCCGACGATTCGAAATTCAAAACAGGAGGAGGAAAGGAAAGCCGTTGCTGAGGGCGGCGGCCCTGCCCCACCCGTCAGAAAGAGCTCACAAGCCGCCTCCTCCTTTCTCTCTAGTACCACGCCCGCCGATTGACCAGACCAGAGGCAAGAGCAGAGCAGCGCGCTCGGATCGAATCGAACCCAATCGAATCTGTTCGCAGGGCGCGGCGGAGAAACCTCGCCGGCCATGGCCTGGCCGCGTCGGCACGGCTGGCAGCTCCCCCTCCACCCGCTCCAGGTCTGTCCGTCGCCCTCTCTTCATCTTCCCCCCCTCTTCGCCGCTTTCAGCGCCACCTCTGACCTTGCGCCTTTCTCGGATTGATGGCCGGTTGACTGCAGCTCGTGGGCGCGGGGGTGTTCGCCGTCCTCGTCACGGCGTTCTACGTCGTCCTCGGGCCCTACCTCGGCAGCACCGTCGCCGGCAACACCCTCCTCGCGCTCTTCTCCCTCTCGGTAAACCAGCGACCTCCCTCTCCCTCTCCACCCAAACGCGGCTTTGCTCGTGCCTCCTCGCGTTCCCTTGCGCTGACGGTGTCCACCCTGGTCGACGACAGACCGCCGCCACCGCGGCTCTCTACGTGCGCTGCACCGCCGTCGACCCCTCCGACCGGACCCACGCCAAGAAGGTGAAGAGGCAGCGCAATCTCGCCAGGGGCGGCGGGCGGAGGCTGCCGAGGCTGCGCTACGGGTACATCCTGTGGCGGTACGCGGCGCGGCTGCTCAAGAGGGTCGAGGTCCGCGTCATGAACCGCTGGGTGCGGAGGAGCTACCTCGAGCAGTGGAACTCCAGCGTCCAGCTCGACCCCATGCTCCCCTTTGCCTTCACCAGCCTCGAGGACATCATCTCGCCGCACGCCACCGACGACCAGGACATCTCATACTGCCCAATCTGCGACTGCGAGGTATCCGCTTACGTCCATCTCCCTCTCCTCTCTAGTTTACACTGACACCTGTGTTTCAAAGAAACCAAGAAATGCGGCTTATTTGGATGCTTCTGGAGCAACCTATTTCTATGTGGATAGTTCAATTTCTCAACATAGGATGTCTTATAAATGGACCGAATTCATATGCTGTTAGTGAAGTTCAACAAATGAATTATGTCTGTGACAACTGTTGAGCAAACAAGAACTTACGGAGCTTAAACTACAGGTGAAATTGCGCAGCAAGCACTGCAAAACTTGTGACCGGTGTGTTGATGGATTTGATCACCACTGCAGGGTAACCACCGTAACTATGCATAGCTCAATTCCAAATCACTAGCTCTGCTCTTCATCTCTTGGGAAGCCAAGTGACTGATTATTTACTTTCTTCAATGCAGTGGCTCAACAATTGCATAGGGAGAAGGAACTATGCTGCATTTATCCTGCTAATGCTCTTTGTTTTGCTGATGGTGAGTGCTAATTCTCGACAAATTTGCCATTTTTCTGTTTCGAAATTCCACTGATCTTTAAATGCCCAACATGCTGCTTTTAGTTTGACCAGTTCTATTTGGTATATTCCAAATTTCCAATGTACTTTATCAGCTTGTTATTGAGGGGGGAACAGCGGCTGCGGTTTTTATTCGCTGCTTCATCGATAGCAAAGGGTTGAAAACAGAAATGGAGCACAGGCTTCACGTAAGGCTACCTAAAGGAGCTCATGCAGCATTATCTGTAAGTTATGACGAATAATATGCCTGATGACAAACTTCATTGTTGTATTTTACTTGTGAAGCTCACACTTTTTTCTTTAATTTTCGCCACAGATGGTATTTGTCATCTTCACTTTGTACAGTACTGCAGCATTGGGTCAGCTCTTCTTTTTCCATGTTCTGCTCATTAGAAAGGTTTGCATTTTGCCAAACCCATACTTGTGTTACCAGTGTGTGAAGCTCGGAAATATGCTCACATTTTTGGAAACCTCATTTGTGTATTTTTCTCTACAGGGAATGAGGACATACGATTACATCCTTGCTATGCGAGAAGCTGCACAAGCATATGATCCTTTTGATGACTCTGATTTTTCCTCGGACGAGAGCATTGACTTCGACTCTCCAGAAAGGCCATCGTTCTTGTCAAGGATCTTATGCAGAAAAGATGAAGTGAATGAGGTCAGAAGGGATAAATTGCTTCCCTAGTACTCCCTCCGTCCCAAAATAAGTGTCTCAACTTTGTACTAACTTTAGTACAAAGTTGTACTAAAGTTGGGACACTAGTTTTGGGACAGAGGGAGTATAATTTACTGTCAAGTAACTTCATAGATAACAAAACGATTTTGAACATGATAGAGTGCCCGAAAGCTGTCGATTAGGATTGACGAGAAGGAGGCCAATGATGCAACAAGAAGGAAGGATGACGTCCCGATCAACCCATGGACGTTGATCACTATGAACAAGGACAAAGCAATGGCAGCCGCTGAGCGTGCTCGTGAGCGAATCAGGCAGAAGTTGCCATCCACGGCCATCTCCCCGATGCAACCATTGCCATTGGAGACAAAGAGAGGTCCTTTGAACCAGGAGAGAAGATCCATCATGACAGGGAAGGAGAACCAGGAGAGAAGAACCAGCATGACAGGGAAGGAGATCGTGCCTGTCCTCACAAAGAGCTGGCTGTCAGGATCACCAACTGCAAGGTTGTCGAGCCCAAGAAGACGGTTCTCAGGGTCATCGTCACCCAAACCTCAGAGGTGCAGGGCCAACTTCGACTTGAGATTAACAGAGGTGTCAAGAGAGCTTGATGCCCACGTCTCGAAGCAGGTCATGTGCCCTGTTGTCATGACGGGCGCCGAAGATGAAGGTTCTTCATCATAACTTATGATGTTGTTCAGCCCACAAAATTCATTCAATTTTTTGTTACTTGAATCTATGTGTTATTGTGTGCTGTGCTTTCTTAGCCCATGCACTCCTTCACTGCTGTATACATAGTTGTATGTTGCTCTCTTGTACTTCATCCCCCTGAACATATTTAGTACAGCAATGCCATGGTTATTCATCTCAGGGCCATCAAATTTCCCAACCATGGTCAATTTGTCATCTCCATTACTGTTATGGTGTCACCTTTTTTTGTTGTTGCCAATTCTTCACTTTTGTGTAGTTGTGATGTTAGTATTATTTTAGGATGTTTGCTTGCATAATGATGATAGAAATGATTGTATTGCAGTACAGATTGTTGATGAGGCACAGTGGGATGATACTGCTATTTTTATAGCTGTGATGTGATCTTTGTTATCATGACCTACATTTTATATCATAATTCCTAGCTTAGTGCGTCATGGTTTTTGCTACCATAACTCTGTTTTTACCAAGCTGGTGTGATCTTTGTTCCATGTTAGGGCTTGTTGTTTTGGGCAATTTGGCTAGTTCCAAGCAAAAGGAAATCGGTAGCACCGTGAGATGTGGGACAGTGTTGAAACAAGCCCCCTCTTGCAACAGATTTACAACTATGGCTAGTTTGCCTGCATGGCTTGTCCATTTTTTACATCCAGATCAACTGTGAATCTTGCATCGCAGCATAAGCACGTGGAAAGGTTTACACAGAAGATTCTTTTCGGAAACAGTACTCGAGTTGTAGCAAAGGCACCAAAATCACTATTACACTTGGCAGACATGTTTTCGTGGAAACTTCACGCTGATTTGTTTTACAGAACATTGTGGTGTCTGCAACATTATGCACCATTGGACCGCAACGGACATTACGTCAGTTCTCATGTTGCTAATAGTACTTCAGGCAATCTGCCGTGTATCATTTTCCATTTTGCAGACTTAAGGATAGCCCCTGCCCCCGACCAACTTGGCTAGGGTTGTTCCCTGGACCATAGCAAAAAGGTGCGACAACCTAGGGTTCATCTCAAAATAAGGGTCCAGTATATCTACATGTAGCGAAATGAGGATAGCTTAGGTGGTTAGGTTCCTTGTGGTGGAATCAACCCACCAGGGTTCAAATCGTAGACTTGGCACTGGTGGTCGCATTTTCCTGGAATTATTTTAGGCCTTCCGGCGATGTCGCTTCAGTGAAATTATTTTAGGCCTTCCGGCGATGTCCCTTCATAGAGATAGGGTGTGCGTGCATAGGTTCATAAAGTTGATTGTATGTGCATATATGTGAGCATTGTGTTTGTATTGTATCAAAAAAAGCAATATTTCTACATACATAAACACATTATAATATTATTTAAAATATATTTTGCGAAATATAACACCAACACTAATAAAAATGACTTTGTTGATGGATACCTGACTACGCTAGGATTGATTAGTCCTAAAGTCACAAAGAATTGTTGTTTTGGACACTGACATAGTGTCCATGACACAATTTTGACCGCAAGTTTGTACTGCATTATATTTGTAAAATCTAAAAAGTATATAGCATGGCAAGCGTACCTTTCTAGATAGTATACCAATATTTATATTCTTATTATGTACAATCTAAATTATCGTAAAAGAATTATTGATCAAAGGTAAATAATTTTACTGTGCATACTCTAGGACAATACCTATTTATGTGTGGAGGTGAGCAGTAGACCTCTGTTTTAGAGCCCGTTGTTTTGTAGAAACGGATTCCTAGTCCGATATAGAATTGATTCACATCCTTCACATTTCATAGGAATAAAAACAATAGCTCAGACCTTTTAGATCCTAACAGCCATCCAATCATTCGGCTTGGTTAAACCAAAGTCCATGGATGACTCAAAATGTTTGGCTTGGTTA
>NC_041393.1:486597493-486627184 GCF_002162155.2 Triticum dicoccoides
GGGGGGTATGCCCGTAGTAATGATGCTTGGGTGATAATGGCAAACAAACGAATTGGGGGTACTTACCCTTTAACACAAACTTCAGGAGTAATCAAATCTTTTTTTTTTGAGAATCACCGGGGGAGGAGTCCCTCCACCTGAATATATTACTCAAAGTGCCATTATGCCAGAGAGTGATCCGGTTCATAAGGGAAACCAGATCGAAAACCTAAACAATTTGACCCCGTTTATAAGGAAAACCGGGCCGAAAACCGTACAAGTAACAAGGTTACAAGAAGATGAAAAGAGTAGGGCGCCCACCAAAGGCAAGACATAGCTAGCAGACTAACAAGACCACCACCATAAAAGACACAAGTAGTTGTGGGGTGATGTCGAGGGACACAATACCGAGACTTTGCAAGGAACCTAACGCACCGCACTGGCGTGCATACGGAACCCACGGCGCTACATAGGAGCACCACAGTCAACGAGTGCCAAGCATGAACCTTGACTACGAGCTCCGCCAGTGAAGTTCGGCGATTAGCAAGTTGGGGAGGCTTCTTGCGCGTCATTGAGCAAAGATGACCGAGGTAACACCAAGAGCACGAAGCTCGCCGCAACACAACGGCAGCCATGAGAGGGTCTTGAGCTTGCACGGCAAGAGGGACGACACAAAGGCACCGCCGCTGAACCCCTACAGAACACCACCAAGGACATACATACGGGGTAGAGATGGCTGCTCCACAGCATGGAGGAGTGTTGTTGCCAGACCCCTACACGCACCACTGTTACCCCAAACCAGTCACACCACCACCACCACCGACAACCCCACTACTTGCAGCTAACCAACAAAACAACCTAGCCAACTTCTCGATGATACCTTCAAGAAGGGGTGCGACGCACGGTTGCGCCGCCATCATCGGTTCTAGGTAGACCTGGAAGCAGAGTTTCCTCCGAAGTCGAGCAAAGGGTGGTGAAATCAACATTTTGACGACGCCTCCAGGAAGGATAGTGGCGCCCACGGGCGTCACCATCGTCGGCTCTGAACAGAGCATGGCTTTCGCCGAGTTGAGCATTCACACACCCTGTGAACAGACTATTCAGGGCACACCGCACCACCGCCCCGCGCCTCATGGCAGCACTAGCAGCCACAGGATGCACTGGGCACCATGAGCGCCCCACCAAGCACTGCCACCGGTAGCAACCTCCATCTTCCAGCCACGCACCGCCATGCAGCCAACAGCAAGCCGCCACCACGCCACCGGACGGAGACACCTCCACGCATGTAGCTCATCTGCCACCCGCCACCACCGCCCGCAGAAACCACCGGCTGACCCCCCTCACGCCCAGGCCAACACCGGCCGGATCTGGGAAGGGAGCCCCAGATTCGCCCCCGCCCCTGACCAGTCAGCGCGCGAGCAAGCAGCGACGAGCCGCTACACACAGGGGGTCGGGACTGGCCGACAGGGACACCGGGACGACGCCGACGAGCGCCGCCACCGCCCGCCTCTGAGGCCGGCCTCCCGATCCAATCTGACTGTCACACCCTAGCTAGTTCATGCATTAGAGTGTTGCATCATGTCTATTCTTTCATCAGAAACCTGAAATGGGGATGACAGAACCCCCAGCCCCCTCTGAAACCAACTAGGGTTTACTAAAAACTTTTTCAATGAACCTGAAATGCCCTTCTAAAATGCCCATCATTTTTGTCTTGGTTCAGAACCTCTGCCAAAAGTGATGCACATTTTCCTAGGTCACCTTAGGGTCTTTGAATTAAATCATAGATATTTGAATTTGGGCATTTAAAATTATATAAAATATTCAGATGCTCAAATATCTCCAAACTAAAATGTTTCATGTTGGAAATAATCCAACTATGGACCAGGAGTAGTTTGGTGATTTTAGGAGTTGCCTAAGTATTTTTAATAATTCAACAAAGTTGCAGAAGTATTAAAAAAACAGAAAACAGGAGAAATAGAAAAACTTACCTGGCGCCAGCACCCGGCCCATCCTGCCGGCCCAGCCCAGCGCCGCTCCAGCGAGCTGCTTGCCGGCCAGGCAGGCAGGCAGGTGCCCGACGGCGACCGCAGCGCGCGCCACGCAGCTGGCCGTCGCCCTGCTTCACCTCCTCGCCTTGGGGCTGAATGGATGAGCTCCACGTCGCGCCGTGAACCACCAGGACACCTTCATTCTCCCCCAACCCCTCTCTCTCGCGCTCCCCCGCCATGGCCGACGCCATCGCCGCCACCCCCTCGCCGTAGCCACGCCCTCCGTCAACCCCACGCCGTGCCGCCGTGTCCAGGAGCTCCGCTACCCTCCTCTCCTTCGAGCAAGCCGAGCCCCGAGCGCTCGCAAGGCCCGAGCCCACCGCATCGACCTCGACCGAAACGCCGTCACCGGAGATCCCCTTCAACGCCGACGTCGCTCCGGCCCGTCCCCGGCCGCACCAAGTGCTTCGTCGAACTCCCTGTGAGCTTAGCCATCTTCCCCTCCCTTCTTTTCTTGCTCCCGAGCCGTGTAGCGACCTCCCGGAGCTCAACCGCACCCACCGCCGCGGAGCTCGTCGCCGACGTGCTCCCGGTCACCCTCCGGCCACAAACTGGTGTCCATCATGTTCACCATGTCACGTAGCACCTAACCAGCCACTCCCCGCACCTCACCGACCCCTCTAGCGTAAAGTTCGTCTTCGGCCGAACTCCGGTGGCCGCCAAAGTCGTCGCCGACGCCAACTCCGGCCACCCCGACCCCAACGGACTCCACCAAGAGCTGCGGCTCGTCCTCAGCTCCACTCCGATGGCCTCCGCGACCCATTTGATGGCCGGAACGGCCAAAACCACTTCCGCCGCCGCGTCGGGCTCGCCGGCGGCTAAACGCCGGTGCAGCCGACCCGGGTTTGACCACGGGTGGGCCCTGGTTGACTCTCCTGAGTCAATGACAGGTGGGGCCCAGCCCTGTTAATTAAATAGGTTTAGTTTTAATTAAACTTTAACTAAGCTAATCACACTGACACGCGGGACCCACTGTCAGGTTTGACCCGGACCGTGTCCCGTTGACCTGCTGATGTCACACTGACGTCAGGCTGACACAGTAATTGATTTTCTAGATTTAATCTAATATAGGGAATTCCAGAATATAGTTTAAACTTCAAAAATTCATAACTTTTAATCTGTAACTCCAAATCAGACAAGTTATATATGAAAAATGATAAATCCAATCTATCCATCTGTACTATTTTCATGCATGATTAAACAAGTTAACTTGATGTTTAATGCAGAACAAGGAAAAACCCTTTAAAGAGCCATGTATGAGTTTGAAATTTGAATCTTTGATTCAAATTGGTTCAAACCCTTCTGGTCTTAGTTGCATTAGCCCAACACACTCATATTGCCATGTTTCATGCATGCATCATATTGTTGCACATTGTTTGGTGATGGTTGTGTATCGGTGTTCTTTGCGGCAGGTTCTGCCTCCGAGGAGTACCGTGATTACCCTAACGAAGAACCGTATCAGTGCATCGAACCATCAGGCAAGCAACCAACCATTTGATCATATCGATACAATCCCATGTTCTCGCTCCTGCTCTCTTTTACTACATTAAGACAACGCGTTTCAAACTGCTGTGTGCTACGGTAGTTGAACCCACTTCCTCTGCATGACCTGTCATTGCCACAGTAACTAGATGAAACCCACTAGCATGTGTAGGAGTTGATTGAGCCATATGTATGTGTTGTTCCTACCTTGCTATGCCTGCTATGCTTAGAGTCGTGTCAGGTCTGGTTCATCTGGGTGATGGACTAGAGTAAAATGATTATGTCGGTAATGAGAGTGGTGTGGTGAACACGATTTGGTAAAGGTATCGATGAGAGGCCATGTAGGAGTACATGGTGGGTTGTTTCATGGAAGCCGACCTTAAGCACTGAGATCTGTATGTGTGATTTAAGATACAGCTACTACCATGCATTGGGCCCTGAAATATGACCCCGCTCGACTTCTTATCCACCCTAGTTCTCTGTCCAGGAGTTGCAAGTAGTTTCTGGTGTTTGTAGCCTACTGGAGGCCGTGGACAGCGCTGACTGTAGGGGTGGGCTGTGATGCGGTAGGTACGTGGCACGGTGTACCGAATACCCGTTAGGTATCTCGGGAACCCTGTTCACATCGTTTGGGGCTGTGAGCGAAACCTCGGCCGGGTCTCCTCATGGATGGAACCCGAATAGGCGATAAACCTGGACTAGAGACTTAGGTGTTTAGGTAGGTCGTGGTCTACACCCACGTCGGCTTTCGCTTGAAGTCTGCCGAGCACATGTCGTGTGCAGACGCTAAGTGGTGGAAACATGTATGAAGAAGTACACCCCTGCAGGGTTAACGTGATCTATTCGAATAGCCGCGTCCGCGGTAAAGGACTACTTGGTTGCCTATACAGTTCATAGACAAGTAAATGGAAACTACTAAAAGCCTCAAGATAAGTGTGAGTGCCGAGGATGGCTCTTCCGTAGGAAGACGGAGGTGGATCCTCGGTAGTGTGTTGAAGTGGTGAGTAGTGGACTCGTGTACGCAAAACCATTTCAAGTTGGAGTCTCGTAGGATAGCCTAGCCAAGAGTCAAAGCTGGCTTGCTGCAATAACTCCACCAACCCTTCTTGATAATGTGCATGTATGTAGGATCTGATGTAAGTCTTGCTGAGTACCTTTGTACTCATGTTGCTATAATCTACATTTTTACAGAAGACGCTGCAACCCCTTCTGATGGGTTCTTCGTAGACGTTGACATCAATGAGTAGGCTAAGGCCCAGGTGGTGATCCTGAGCTTGTGAAGGACCACGTAGTATAGCTAGGCTTTCCAAGCCTCTTTTTATTTTACTAGCTGTCTGTACCCAGACAAGTTACTTCCGCTGCTGGTTTGTATGACTGTATGACTTGAATGCTGGGTCGTGTGACCCGTACCTATGTGTATGTTATGTATGGCTCTTTGAGCCTTAAATAAAGTACTTGTGTCTTAGAGTCATGTTGTGATGCCTTGTTGTATTTGCACATATCGAGCATATTGTGTGTATGATTGAAATGCTTGGTATGTGTGGGATCTGACTATCTAGTTGTTTATCTTTAGTAGCCTCTCTTACTGGGAAATGTCTCCTAGTGTCTCCACTGAGCCATGGTAGCTTGCTACTGCTCCGGAACACTTAGGCTGGCCGGCATGTGTCCTTCTTCGTTCCTGTGTCTGTCCCTTCGGGGAAATGTCACGCATTGAGTACCGGAGGCCTGTTAGCCCGCTACAGCCCGGTTTACCGGAGTCCTGCTAGCCCAGTGCTACAGCCCGGACCCACTTGCTGATGACCGACACGTTCGATGCTGGGTCATGGATGCCTGTCCCTGTAAGTCTGTGCCACTTTGGGTTTACGACTAGCCATGTCAGCCCGGGCTCCTTATCATATGGGTGCTAGCGACACTATCATATACTTGTGCCAAAAGGCGCAAACGGTCCCGGGCAAAGGTAAGACGACACCCGTGGGAATACCGTGCGTGAGGCCGCAAAGTGATATGAGGTATTACATGCTAGACCTATGTGGCATCGAGTCGGGGTCCTGACAACGTTGGTATCAGAGCAAGACTGCCTGTAGGTTCTCCAAGCCAAACTGGTCGATGTTGAGTCTAGAAATTCTTTAGTTATATGTAGGGGAATTGTTTGTGGGTTGGAACGTAAGGCTCTTTTTACTCCTTTATCTTATGACATTCTGATCTGAGTCAGTCTATTCTTCCATCGGGGGTTAAGGAATTAGGATCTTTTCTCTCTATCAGGTTCACGTGTTACTAATCAGTAGTACCTTATAGGTTTGATGGATACAAGCCTAGTTCAGTTCTACCACCACATTATGTTGCTAGGATGGACTCAGAACTTGATATGATGTTGTTGAGTGTGTATGAAATCCTTTGTCAAATGTCTCAAAATCCTTCTTGAGCATTTACAGCCGTTATGCTGTCAAAATTTTGCTAGAAATTCTAATGCCTTTGCATTATGATTGTGCTTTCAGATGGCCACTCGCGACCTCAATCAAGTGGTTCGCTTGACTCGATGCCTAGATGTACCCGGCCATACCGCCATGTTGGTCAGGGTAATGACTGAGGCTGGATACCGTTGGTATCCTGAGTACACGGTCGAAGAGCAATTTCGAGACTTTAATCAAAGCCAGTATCTCTGCACTGTCAGGATATTTCCATCTTATCCTGGATCCACCGAGCCCCTTCACTGCTCCTATGGACTCGGGGTTACTATTGAAATGGCTGTGCAGGACGCCGCCTACTCTATGATGACCATCATGCGAGTCAGGTCTGGCCTATTTCGGGACTCTGATTTTCGGTATATGCCAGGATCACTTCCGGGAGCACAAGGGTATCTCCAGGCTATCTATGCTGACCCCACTCAGGAGGATTCACGGACTCGCACCACTGCTGAGATGCTCAAGGATAAGGACCGTGAAAATCGGGCCTTGAGGCTAGAGCTCTTCAATACCCGTGCTGACCATTGGGCCACGTTGACTCGGTTTGCACCGGCGGTGCAAGCTGGATATTCGGATATGCGCAATCTCTATCCTGTGAGATCTGCTCTGCCAGACGTGATGGGTTGGCGTGATGTAGGAGGCATCACCCCACCTCGCGGTCCCCGCAGGCCACCGTCTGTTGGTCCAAGACCTCATCCTAGCCCCTATGGTCCACAAGCTCCGCGAGATCGTCTGTTTCCGGATGATCATGTTGAGCTTCCAGGCTATGGAGGTGATTTCTATGAGGACTACTACGGATCGGTCTGAGTTAGTGATAGTATCACTAGTTCGTACTAGCTGTGTCGTCTATCGTCCTGCGTAACTCGTGGGATATGACCTAGTTTGTACCGCCTTCCGGAGGTGTAGAAAAATAATGTATAGGAGCTTGGGATGCCTCCGATGAGATGTAATCCTCTTTTCACCGTAATAGTACCTTGTTTGGTCTTGTACTAAACCTTGTATGGTGTGTATGACGATGGAATAAAGAAGCAGTTTCTGTATCTACCATGTCATACGGATGATCATCTTGCATTCCGAGTTATTCCTTACATTCTGTATCCTATGTCGGAATCTTATCATTCTGACTAAATAATTGTCTTGTTTACCTAGGATGGTCAACACGCGCAATAACCCTGCTCCTCAAGAGCAGGCCGAAGGCAGTGAAGTCAGGAATGCAAATCTGCCTCATCCTCCTTCCCTAGCCGAGGTTATGCCGGAAGCCGAGAGAAACAAGCGGGAGACCAACCGTTTGTTGGAGCGTATTGAACAGAACACCGCACACCATCAGAGAAATAACTTGGTGTCACTCAGTGATTTCATCAAGTTACATCCACCCACGTTCCACCACTCCGTTGAGCCTCTCGACGCTGATGACTGGCTTCGCAGTATTTCTCACAAACTGCGTTCCGCGCTAGTAGCTGAGGCTGACAAGGTCACCTTTGCTGCATATCATCTTGAAGGCCCCGCCAGTCTATGGTGGGAGAATTATGGAGCTATGCGCCCAGCGGGCCATGTCACTACTTGGGCTGAATTCAGCGAGGCTTTCCGTGAACATCACATTCCGGAGGGTCTCATGGACCGTAAACGTGAGGAATTTTGCAGTTTCACTCAAGGCCGACTCTCTGTGGATGCTTATAGCAGGGAGTTCGGTAACCTCGCACGATATGCAACTGAGGAAGTTTCTACTGATGCCAAGAAGCAAGCAAGGTTCCGTAAGGGACTTAGTCCTGAGCTTCGCCGCGACCTCCGTCTGCATGAGTGCACATCTTTTCAGAAGCTTGTTAACAAGGCCATCAGTGCTGAGACTGGTCAGTCTGATTATGACGCAACACGCAAGCATGGCCGTGACGTGGGTTCCTCATCCGGTGCTGGCCCTCAGAAGCGTCGCGTGTGGGTGCCCAACACTGCCCTGCCACCCAGGTTCACACCGAGGCCATCCTTCCAGGCGCCTCGCCCCGTTCAACAGTCTATACCAGCCAAGCCCTATGGTGGTCCAACCAACAATGCTCCTCCACGTACCAGTTCCGTGACTTGTTTCAAGTGTGGGGAAACTGGCCACTATATGCGCGAGTGTCCCCAAACCAACCCCAACCAATCTGCTAAAGTTGTTGGCCGTGGCAAGCCGACAGGGAAAGTGTTCCACGCCAAGCCGGCCACCGCTACATGTGGCCATGTCAACTGTATCTCTGCCGAAGAAGCTCAAGAGGATCCCAACGTTGTTCTCGGTATGCTCCTTGTTAATTGCCACCCGGCATCTGTTCTTTTCGATACAGGAGCATCTCATTCATTCATATCCGAGAACTATGCTCGCCTGCATAACACCGCATTCTGTGACATGCCATCCTCTATGGTAATTCAAACTCCGGGATCCAAATGGCAAACCTCTAGGGTAAGTCATGGAAATGAAATCCAAGTCGACAGACTTGTTTTCCTTGCATCTTTGATAGCTCTTAAATCTTCAGATATTAATATCATCTTGGGTATGGACTGGATGTCATCCCATCATGCCAAAATTGATTGCTTCTCTAGGACTGTTCAACTCACCCATCCTTCAGGGAAGATAGTCAATGTCTTGACCCGATTAGCCAAGCGACAGTTATATTCTCTTAACGCCAGCCCTTTACCAGACCTTGAGGACGTTCCGGTAGTCCGTGACTTCCCGGATGTCTTCCCAGAGGAATTGCCAGGTGTTCCACCTGACAGGGATGTTGAGTTCGTAATAGACCTCATTCCAGGAACCGTTCCGATTGCTAGAAGACCCTATAAGATGGCACCACTAGAACTAGCCAAGCTTAAGAAACAACTCGATGAGTCCTTGAAAAAGGGTTTCATCCGACCTAGTTCATCTCCGTGGGCTTGCCCCGTCCTCTTCGTTAAGAAGAAGGATGGTACGGACCGGATGGTTGTAGATTATCGACCTGTCAATTTGGTCACAATCAAGAACAAATATCCGCTCCCCAGGATCAACGACCTGTATGATCAGCTCGCTGGATCCTCAGTCTTCTCCAAAATGGATTTGAGGTTGGGCTACCATCAAATCAAAATCAGGAACGGGGACATTCCTAAAACGGCCTTTGTTACTCGTTATGGCCAATACGAGTACACCGTCATGTCCTTCGGTTTAACCAACGCTCCAGCCACCTTTTCTCGGTTGATGAACTCAATCTTCATGGAGTATTTGGATAAATTCGTCGTGGTTTACCTCGATGATATACTCATCTACTCCAAGAACGAGGAAGAACATGCTGAACATCTAAGGCTAGTGTTGAAGAAACTTTGAGAGCATCGTCTTTATGCCAAATTCTCTAAATGTGAATTTTGGTTGTCAGAAGTGACCTATCTGGGTCATGTAATATCTGGTAAAGGTATTGCTGTTAACCCTGAGCGAGTTCAAGCCGTCCTTAATTGGACTCCACCTGAATCGGTCAAGCAAGTTCGGAGTTTTCTGCGCTTAGCGAGCTATTGCCGTCGCTTTGTCGAAAATTTCTCCAAAGTTGCTAAACCTCTAACCGAACTCCTCAAGAAAGATAAAAAGTGCGAGTGGACTCCACAATGTGAGCATAGCTTTCAGGAACTGAAAAGACGCCTGACTTCTGCTCTCGTACTGGTACCGCCAGACTTCTCTAAGGACTTTGTTATCTACTGCGACGCCTCGCGACAAGGACTAGGTTGCATTCTCATGCAAGATCGACACGTAATTGCTTACGCTTCACGGCAATTGCACCCACATGAGGAGAATTATCCTACTCATGATCTAGAGCTTGCAGCTGTAGTCTATGCACTTAAAACCTGGCGACATTACCTTCTCGGTAACCGTTGCGAAATATTCACTGATCACCAAAGTCTGAAGTAGATCTTCACCCAACCGGATTTGAATCTCAGGCAAAGACGTTGGGTCGAGTTGATCACAGATTTCGACTTAGGAATAACTTACACCCCAGGGAAAGCCAACGTCATGGCTGATGCGCTGAGCCGTAAATCTTATTGTAACAACCTGATGTTACAACAAAGTCAACCGCTTCTCCATGAGGAATTTCGGAAGCTTAACCTTCACATTGTTCCTCAAGAATTTCTTTCCACCTTGGTGGCGAAACCTACTCTTACGGATCAAATTATCGCTGCCCAAAAGCGAGATAAGGGAATATCTAAAATCAAGGAGAACATTGCTAGCGGAGGTGCTAGTTGTTTCTCCACAAATGATCATGGTGTTGTGTACTTTGAGAACCGTTTAGTGGTTCCCAAGAACCAGCATCTACGGCAGTTGATCCTTAAGGAGGCTCATGAATCTCCTCTCACCATTCATCCCGGTAGTACTAAGATGTATCAGGACCTACGCCAGAGGTTCTGGTGGACTAGGATGAAGAGAGAAATTGCTCAGTATATTGCTAATTGCGACGTCTGCCATCGTGTAAAAGCAGAGCATCAACGGCCTGCTGGCACCCTTCAACCCCTAGCTATTCCTGAATGGAAATGGGATAAAATCGGTATGGATTTCATTACCGGTTTTCCCAGGACCAAGAGAAGGAATAATGCTATCTTCGTCGTGGTCGATCGTCTTTCCAAGGTAGCCCATTTCTTACCTGTTCGTGAGAGTATAACCGCTAGTCAATTGGCAGACTTATACATCTCCCGAATAGTGTCTCTCCATGGTGTTCCTTTGGAAATTAACTCGGATCGAGGAAGTCTTTTCACCTCTCGATTTTGGGAAAGTTTCCAAAATGCTATGGGAACCCGCCTTTCTTTTAGCACCGCTTTTCACCCTCAATCAAGTGGTCAGGTAGAACGCGTCAACCAGATCCTAGAAGACATGCTTCGAGCCTCTGTTATCTCATTCGGAATGGAGTGGAAGAAATGCCTTCCATTTGCCGAATTTTCTTATAACAACAGCTATCAATCTAGCTTGGGTAAAGCCCCTTTTGAAGTTCTCTATGGACGACGGTGTCGAACACCCCTTAACTGGTCAGAAACCGGGGAAAGACAATTCTTTGGCCCGGATATGATTCAGGAAGCAGAAGAGCAAGTTCGCATCGTTCGTGAAAAGTTGAAAACAGCCCAATCTCGTCAAAAGAGTCAGTATGACCGAAAACATAAGGCTATGACTTTCAAGGTTGACGAGAAGGCTTACCTTCGGGTTACTCCTCTGAAGGGAACCCATCGTTTCGGTATCAAAGGTAAATTGGCTCCTCGTTACATTGGACCTTTCCGTATTCTCGCTAAACGAGGAGAAGTTGCCTACCAGTTGGAACTACCTCCGCATCTCTCCAGAGTCCACGATGTCTTCCACGTTTCTCAACTCAGGCGTTGCTTCTCGGATCCTATCCGTGGAGTGGACCACGAAACGCTTGATCTCCAAGATAATCTCACGTATCGAGAGTACCCCATTCGTATCCTCGATCAGGCCGAGCGTACCACTCGACGTCATAATATCAAGTTTCTCAAAGTTCAATGGTCGCACCATTCTGAGGATGAAGCAACTTGGGAAAGGGAGGATCGTCTTCGACTCGAGTATCCCGCCCTCTTTCCGCAGGAACCCAAATCTCGGGACGAGATTCTTTTGAGTGGGGGTGAGTTGTCACACCCTAGCTAGTTCATGCATTAGAGTGTTGCATCATGTCTATTCTTTCATCAAAAACCTGAAATGGGGATGACAGAACCCCCAGCCCCCTCTGAAACCAACTAGGGTTTACTAAAAACTTTTTCAATGAACCTGAAATGCCCTTCTAAAATGCCCATCATTTTTGTCTTGGTTCAGAACCTCTGCCAAAAGTGATGCACATTTTCCTAGGTCACCTTAGGGTCTTTGAATTAAATCATAGATATTTGAATTTGGGCATTTAAAATTATATAAAATATTCAGATGCTCAAATATCTCCAAACTAAAATGTTTCATGTTGGAAATAATCCAACTATGGACCAGGAGTAGTTTGGTGATTTTAGGAGTTGCCTAAGTATTTTTAATAATTCAACAAAGTTGCAGAAGTATTAAAAAAACAGAAAACAGGAGAAATATAAAAACTTACCTGGCGCCAGCACCCGGCCCACCTGCCGGCCCAGCCCAGCGCCGCTCCAGCGAGCTGCTTGCCGGCCAGGCAGGCAGGCAGGTGCCCGACGGCGACCGCAGCGCGCGCCACGCAGCTGGCCGTCGCCCTGCTTCACCTCCTCGCCTCGGGGCTGGATGGATGAGCTCCACGCCTCGCCGTGAACCTCTAGGACACCTCCATTCTCCCCCAACCCCTCTCTCTCGCGCTCCCCCGCCATGGCCGACGCCATCGCCGCCACCCCCTCGCCGTAGCCACGCCCTCCGTCAACCCCACGCCGTGCCGCCGTGTCCAGGAGCTCCGCTACCCTCCTCTCCTTCGAGCAAGCCGAGCCCCGAGCGCTTGCAAGGCCCGAGCCCACCGCATCGACCTCGACCGAAACACCGTCGCCGGAGATCCCCTTCAATGCCGACGTCGCTCTGGCCCGTCCCCGGCCGCACCAAGTGCTTCGTCGAACTCCCTGTGAGCTTAGCCATCTTCCCCTCCCTTCTTTTCTTCCTCCCGAGCCGTGTAGCGACCTCCCGGAGCTCAACCGCACCCACCGCCGCGGAGCTCATCGCCGACATGCTCCCGGTCACCCTCCGGCCACAAACTGGTGTCCATCATGTTCACCATGTCACGTAGCACCTAACCAGCCACTCCCCGCACCTCACCGACCCCTCTAGCGTAAAGTTCGTCTTCGGCCGAACTCCGGTGGCCGCCAAAGTCGTCGCCGGCGCCAACTCCGGCCACCCCGACCCCAACGGACTCCACCAAGAGCTGCGGCTCGTCCTCAGCTCCACTCCGATGGCCTCCGCGACCCATTTGATGGCCGGAACGGCCAAAACCACTTCCGTCGCCGCGTCGGGCTCGCCGGCGGCTAAACGCCGGTGCAGCCGACTCGGGTTTGACCACGGGTGGGCCCTGGTTGACTCTCCTGAGTCAATGACAGGTGGGGCCCAGCCCTGTTAATTAAATAGGTTTAGTTTTAATTAAACTTTAACTAAGCTAATCACACTGACACGCGGGACCCACTGTCAGGTTTGACCCTGACCGTGTCCCGTTGACCTGCTGATGTCACACTGACGTCAGGCTGACGCAGTAATTGATTTTCTGGATTTAATCTAATATAGGGAATTCCAGAATATAGTTTAAACTTCAAAAATTCATAACTTTTAATCTGTAACTCCAAATCAGACAAGTTATATATGAAAAATGATCAGAAAAATCCAATCTATCCATCTGTACTATTTTCATGCATGATTAAACAAGTTAACTTGATGTTTAATGCAGAACAAGGAAAAACCCTTTAAAGAGCCATGTATGAGTTTGAAATTTGAATCTTTGATTCAAATTGGTTCAAACCCTTCTGGACTTAGTTGCATTAGCCCAACACACTCATATTGCCATGTTTCATGCATGCATCATATTGTTGCACATTGTTTGGTGATGGTTGTGTATCAGTGTTCTTTGCGGCAGGTTCTGCCTCCGAGGAGTACCGTGATTACCCTAACGAAGAACCGTATCAGTGCATCGAACCATTAGGCAAGCAACCAACCATTTGATCATATCGATACAATCCCATGTTCTCGCTCTTGCTCTCTTTTACTGCATTAAGACAACGCGTTTCAAACTGTTGTGTGCTACGGTAGTTGAACCCACTTCCTCTGCATGACCTGTCATTGCCACAGTAACTAGATGAAACCCACTAGCATGTGTAGGAGTTGATTGAGCCATATGTATGTGTTGTTCCTACCTTGCTATGCCTGCTATGCTTAGAGTCGTGTCAGGTCTGGTTCATCTGGGTGATGGACTAGAGTGAAATGATTATGTCGGTAATGAGAGTGGTGTGGTGAACACGATTTGGTAAAGGTATCGATGAGAGGCCATGTAGGAGTACATGGTGGGTTGTTTCATTGAAGCCGGCCTTAAGCACTGAGATCTGTATGTGTGATTTAAGATACAGCTACTACCATGCATTGGGCCCTGAAATATGACCCCGCTCGACTTCTTATCCACCCTAGTTCTCTGTCCAGGAGTTGCAAGTAGTTTCTGGTGTTTGTAGCCTACTGGAGGCCGTGGACAGCGCTGACCGTAGGGGTGGGCTGTGATGCGGTAGGTACGTGGCACGGTGTACCGAATACCCGTTAGGTATCTCGGGAACCCTGTTCACATCGTTTGGGGCTGTGAGCGAAACCTCGGCCGGGTCTCCTCATGGATGGAACCCGAATAGGCGATAAACCTGGACTAGAGACTTAGGTGTTTAGGTAGGTCGTGGTCTACACCCACGTCGGCTTTCGCTTGAAGTCTGCCGAGCACATGTCGTGTGCAGACGCTAAGTGGTGGAAACATGTATGAAGAAGTACACCCATGCAGGGTTAACGTGATCTATTCGAATAGCCGCGTCCGCGGTAAAGGACTACTTGGTTGCCTATACAGTTCATAGACAAGTAAATGGAAACTACTAAAAGCCTCAAGATAAGTGTGAGTGCCGAGGATGGCTCTTCCGTAGGAAGACGGAGGTGGATCCTCGGCAGTGTATTGAAGTGGTGAGTAGTGGACTCGTGTACGCAAAACCATTTCAAGTTGGAGTCTCGTAGGATAGCCTAGCCAAGAGTCAAAGCTGGCTTGCTGCAATAACTCCACCAACCCTTCTTGATAATGTGCATGTATGTAGGATCTGATGTAAGTCTTGCTGAGTACCTTTGTACTCATGTTGCTATAATCTACATTTTTACAGAAGACGCTGCAACCCCTTCTGATGGGTTCTTCGTAGACGTTGACATCAATGAGTAGGCTAAGGCCCAGGTGGTGATCCTGAGCTTGTGAAGGACCACGTAGTATAGCTAGGCTTTCCAAGCCTCTTTTATTTTACTAGATGTCTGTACCCAGACAAGTTACTTTCGCTGCTGGTTTGTATGACTGTATGACTTGAATGTTGGGTCGTGTGACCCGTACCTATGTGTATGTTATGTATGGCTCTCTGAGCCTTAAATAAAGTACTTGTGTCTTAGAGTCATGTTGTGATGCCTTGTTGTATTTGCACATATCGAGCATATTGTGTGTATGATTGAAATGCTTGGTATGTGTGGGATCTGACTATCTAGTTGTTTATCTTTAGTAGCCTCTCTTACTGGGAAATGTCTCCTAGTGTCTCCACTGAGCCATGGTAGCTTGCTACTGCTCCGGAACACTTAGGCTGGCCGGCATGTGTCCTTCTTCGTTCCCGTGTCTGTCCCTTCGGGGAAATGTCACGCATTGAGTACCGGAGGCCTGTTAGCCCGCTACAGCCCGGTTTACCGGAGTCCTGCTAGCCCAGTGCTACAGCCCGGACCCACTTGCTGATAACCGACACGTTCGATGCTGGGTCATGGATGCCTGTCCCTGTAAGTCTGTGCCACTTTGGGTTTACGACTAGCCATGTCAGCCCGGGCTCCTTATCATATGGGTGCTAGCGACACTATCATATACGTGTGCCAAAAGGCGCAAACGGTCCGGGCAAAGGTAAGACGACACCCGTGGGAATACCGTGCGTGAGGCCGCAAAGTGATATGAGGTATTACATGCTAGACCTATGTGGCATCGAGTCGGGGTCCTGACACTGACGCATCCCGTCGCCCCTCCTCTGATGAAACGGAGGACGCGCGTAGCAGGAGAAGCGTCTCGCCGCCACCTTCCCCGGAGCACGTGCGGCCTTTGCGGCGGCCTCCTCAGGTGGCAGCGAGACTGGGTGTGAGGGAAGGAGGGGAGCGGCGACGCGACAGGGGCGCCCCCGTGTCCCAGAGGAGGGGCGACGCGGGGGGAGGAAGGGGATTGTCCGCTTAGTGACTTTTTCGTAATCAATTCTTTGTAAAGTTGGGATTAGGGGGCTTGGCATCTCTCCCCACCTTATGTTACGGAAGGGGGCTATGGCCCCCTCCCCCTTACAACACCACAAAATGCTTCTTCGATAGTTGTTTATGTTGGAGTACATGTATCTTGTAATCATTATTGATCCTATAATCACATACATATGATGTACTAATACCTTATTTTCTGAAAATTATATTTTCTATTTTTATGCCTTTATGATGACTTTCTTGCTATGCAGTATATACACTTGTGAAAACGGTCATCCTAAAGATCCTAAGTAACACCATCCGGATAGCAAGGCATGGTGCAACCTTTTTACCTAAAAGCCTATAAAATTGCAACAACTTACTCTGTACTTGCAATGGCATATGTATGGCAGAGGTAATACTAAAATGGCACAACGTCACAAGCATTTTTTAATTAAGAATCGCACAACACAACCCTCCCACTAATATTCACAAGACCACAAATGTTCGCTTGTCAAGATATATGCGTACTTGGTAAGATCTATTCAAGAATTACTTCCATTCAAGTATAGATGGTGCAAGAGCATATAAAATGTTGCCACAGAGGATCCCATGAATGTTTTGGTCGATACTGCTATCAATGGCGGAGCTATGTGCATGCCAAAGGGCAGCCCCAACCTTGGAAGAAATACTAAGAAATTTTGTTTTGGAGGATTTTTTTTATTGAACATCCTAGTCTAACTTGACCATTGGCTGCAAGGGCATCCACAACGCGTAGGTGATGGCACTATTAGAACAAAACTCGAAAAGTGACACTATTAAGGAGAGCTAAGTATGTGCAACGAGCCGAGCAAGCATGCTGATTAAATCGATAGTCCGCAAAGCATGTGGACCATTCTTAAAGAGCAATTGGGGTGTGTGGGCCAAGATTGTTGGTGGGGAAGTGCTTCAGTTTGTTGCCAGCAAAACAAAAGAACAGTAGCGATGAGCGCGTGTGGCCTTTCTCGGTTGTCTTTCTATTCCCCATTCTTTTATATATTTAGCTACATGTATTTTCTACATGGCATGTGTTTGATAAAATGCAGACATGTGACGCGACTGATTGAGCGCTCCTAATTCACCCGTTCAAGTTGCTTCTTACGTATTGTAGGCGATTCTAATGCCAATCACTTGATTAAATCTTATATTTGGTTTATGTTGTTGTTGGTATGCTTGCATCTGTCCCTCTTAATTTATCACTGTCACGCTTTCCTATTTATTCTGCTTGCACTTCATGTGATTCTATGGATGTCCGTTTGTCTTTCTTTCTTTCCTTCCATCTAACAAAGCATGTTGTTTCAATTAACTTGGAGGTTTTTCACCTTTGCTAATGTAACAAAACCAGTCAGATTTCCCTGATAAAGGCTTAGTCAGGGTTTCTTGGTGTTATTTGTTCAAATAGTTGCTTGCAACTGATAATTTAAGCTTGGGAATCTTGTTAAGTCATTTCATTTCATTTCTGTTACCAAGAATGTATCTCCTAATTCTTATCTGAACTTTGAAGGCCACAAACTAGGTGTTGTTGTAGGCCAGCAACTGCAGGAGCAAAGAAGAATAATGTTATTTTATATGTCTTGGCTATGTCCATAGTTTTCTACACTTGTGCAACTGAGCGTTGCCCAAGTGAAGGTGCGAGGAGGAGCCGGCGCAGCGAAGCGCGCGACATGCTTCTAGTACAAGTACTATGTGCAGACTAAGGTATTTTCTTGTGATATGTGTAAAATCATGTGCTACTAAGTAAAAGATAGTAGCATAAGATCAATAATTCATGTTGATACCATCAACAAAGAAAGTTTTAAGAGGAGGCTTACGGCATATGGATTAGATGGTAACAATTGTTTGCGGTGTTAACCCAAATGGGCAAATAAGTAATGTCAATTATGTCAAATTTGAACTAAATAACAGGGAGCACACAAAAATTACAATCAATCTAAGCAGGGTATTAGAGTTCTAGACAACTTCTTTAGACCTCAAAACATGTTTAAATATTTCAATCCCACAACTACTGCTAGACTTTAATTTTTGCCGCCGCTAGCGGTGACACCACAGTAGTGGTATGGACGTATGGTTTGCTGCCAACATCAATAGTGTTCATGGGATAGTATTTTGGGGGGACACAGAGAGGGGGATGGTCGACTTAAATTAAATGGGCTCCGTGTACTCTTACGTGTCATCGGGGTGACAGATAAACCACTCACATACACCATAAGGCCTCCACCTAGCCACCTCAGATCAAAATCATGTTTTCATTGAGATTGATGGCTACCGAGGAGCAGTTTTACCTGGCATTGGCAGTTTGATTTAGGGTGAGGATCACAATAAATTAATAGAGAGAAAAAAAAATCTACACTACAACAATAGTTGAGAGATGAATATGCAATTGTCTCTTATTGCAATGATGGGGATTTGTTGCATACGTAGAATGTTTTATTGCATATACATGCTTGAAACATAACAATGTTGGGAACAATGTTTTGTTCACATTTTTTAACGGACCACAGAGAAAACATTGCAATGAGATTGTGTACACACAGTAAAATATTGCAAGTGGAATTTCATGTTGCAACAAATTGGATGCTCTAAATTTTACACATAAGTGGGATCAGATGTCCTGGGAGATGGCCGGTCGGGCAAGAGGAGCACCAGATCGAGTCCTCTCTAGCCCGGCGCCTAGCATTGCCCAAATGAACCTCCCATTTGACTGCAGCCATAGATTGGTAGCATCTCTTATTCTCTTTCTTTTTCGTATGTTCCTGGACCACAGAATTGTTACGAACTTACATTGCTCAATTTATCCAAAGGACAGCAATTGCCATATCTCTAACCCAATCAGCATTGACCTGTGATCTAACCCAATCAGTGCAAGTACAAAACAGAGTTCAAGAGAGCGTGATTCTGTGCTTGTGCAGGGTTAATCCCTGTCTCATCCATACGGCGCAAACATCTCGTATAGTACGATCCCAACCATCCAACCATACCTGCTTTATTTCTTGAACACAATTTCTGATGTATATATATAACACAGTTTGTCGCAGCACCAACCAGCCACACTGAACACAGTATCAGCAACAACAACATTTGAGATAATATTAGAAATGGGCCAAAGAGGAGGTACTGGACTGCTTAAAAAGTCATTTTCAACAGCCACCCCCTTCTCTTTTTTCTCCTGCCCTCAGCTCTTAGCAAGAGCTTCTTACAGTACTAACTAACTAAGCTCCTTATTCAACAATCAAGCCGCGGTGAATCAGGAAAAATAGGTCCGCCTACCGGAATCACAACAATGAAGATACTGTGGGGCTGTCAACCGCAAGACCCATGGTGTTAAGTCCGTTGTCGACGTAAACAGTCGAGCCAGTGATGGCAGAAGCCAAAGGAGACACCAGGAATGCTGCCGTGTTCCCGACTTCATCTGTTCAGCAAGCCAGACATTCTTATAAGATATCAGTTCTTAGAAAAAAGTTGCATGTCTTTGCGAAAATATAACAAGGGAAGGCATCAGTGAATTATATGTAGACAAAAATCTTTTAACCTGCCAGAAGCTCCTTCTGCAATGGTGCATTGACATAAGAGTACTCGATCATCTTCTCAATGAATCCAATTGCCTTGGCAGCTCTGCTGCCCAGAGGACCTACATATGCATCCAATAAAATAACGATGAAGCAAATTTGATACAATTGCCAAGTCATGCCAAACTGTTTAAGCCATATAGTCTGTGTAAACTATGCAGATGGGACATAAAGGCCAAACAAAGCAGATTACCATGGACGAGTAATGTAACTATGTCACGTTTAGGCTTGAGCAAACATCCAAGAAAATACAAAATGCAATTTAAGTGCACCCATTTATTCTGCTAGGTGTCCTCCAAGATAAGTTAGCTGTCGAAACCATGTTTCTTTTGAGAAAGGATACCTGCAGATATGGTGTTAACTCGGATTTTGCCTTTGCGTCCAGCTTCAAAAGCAAGTACCTACATCAATTTGGCGAAAAGTTAGAAATAATATTAATAATGCAAAACAAAGACCTCATTTAAAAAATGTGCATTATAATCGTAGAGATAATCCTACTTTTGTATCACTCTCAAGAGCTGCTTTAGCTGAACTCATGCCACCACCATATCTAAGCAAAAAACCATCAAATTAATCACAAGCAAAGATAGCTGGAAAATTAGCTTATCTCCATAGATCTTCAAGAAATATTACCCAGGAATTGTCCTTTCAGATGCAATATATGTTAGCGAGATGCTAGCACCACCTGCAAAACATTCTAACCCATGAGGCAGTGCAAATATAATGGCTATGGGGTTCTATCTGAACACACATTATTTTATTAAGCTGAGCAGAGTTAATAAATGGTCAAAGAACTTTTCATGCACCAATGTCCACTTAGAAGTTCCATGCAAATGTGTGGCATGCTAAACAAGCCAACAGCATTTCCACTATGATTCACAAGCAAACTAAAGCGAAAACGAGACAACATGAAGGAAAAGAAGGTTTGATCCTAGAAAAGAGGATTTTATGCCAACATGTCATGTGCACTACAAGTTGTACAACAGAGGTTGGTACTTGCATTGAGATTCATGCTAGAGGGTAGATCCAAATTTTTGAAATAAAAATAAAGCATGAAAAGGTCTCAAATTAAATAGAACGGTAATGGATTTGGCCAGGGAAAAATATAGTATGGAAGGTTACTATATGAATGCTAGCACAGTACTGAAGGGATGTGCATTACCTGGATTCATAATAGGAAGGAAGTGCTTAAGTAAAGAAACAAAGGAGTAACTGGATGCTGAAATTGCAGCAAGATACCCACTTCTTGAGGTTTCCAGCAAAGGTTTTGTAACCTTCAAGCATAAAGTTAGGTGATTTTTCAGTGAAGGTGCTACAAAAATATTGAGTACGACGTCATGCACGTGTCTGTGCAAACACAATGTAAAAAAATACGGAAAGGCTACCTCAGGACCATTAGCAAGAGAATGCACAAGAATGTCAATGCTGCCATATTCCTTCTTAACTAATTCGGCAGCTTCCTGTCAAATGAGCAGATTCATATATTAGTCAAACTCAAGCTGTCGCGGAACAGATCGTATTTGTTAAATTGGGAGAGATGCCAGAAGTGGAACATGCATTGCAATGAGGCCCAAAGGGCTAATATATTACAACAAGAAGGATGACTCGCACTACCACAAAGAATACCACTAATACGTTATTACCCCTTAGCACCTCAAATTCAAGGTACGTGCAACAGCGTTGAGTTTGGAAGGGGTAAGGTTTACGTGATATAGTAGAGATGTTATAATTGTGTCCCTTGTAGTCCTAACATGCACTCACTGTTATACTACTAACCTTTAAAATATTGTGCATGATTTCGAAGCAAATTCAAAAATTAGGTAGTCATATATGATGGAGATGATTTCATAGACATACCTTCACAGTCCAATTTGACGATCCTGCGTACCTTTTGTTTGTTTTGACCTAACATAGTGAAATACAATGTTCATCAGAGAGCCATAATAAAAAATGAACAAGGACATACACAAAGATAGAGCATTACATCTTCAGGAACATCCTCCGGGGAATCATAGACAGCATCCAGTGGATAGACTTTAACAATCTCCATAAGAGATCCATCAGGCAGCCTGTACCAACAGCAAATTAGTCAACTGTAAAACGGTAAGTGTTTAGAAATATGTGATGCACCGGCTAAAACTATCCAGAACTATAGTACAGACTTCCGTGATTCGTCAAATTTTCCACGCCTCAGGCTTGTCTCAAATATGTTAAGTGCCTGTCAAAGGTATAATTATCCATGAGACAATTCATCAACAAAAGCTTCCATAATGATGGACACAAGGATCGGATCAACATACAGGCACCCATGTACCAACAAGAATTTCAGCACCAGCTGCGGCAAGAGCCTTTGCAATTGCCCAGCCATAGCCGTTATCATCAGCAACCCCAGCAATAAATGCCCTTTTCCCTGAAAGATCACAGCTAGATGAGAAAAAAATGTAGTAATGAGAAGGCTTTATGCTCTCTATCAAATCCAGTTTTCCGGACATTAATGAGTTACACACTTTCTTAGTTTTTTTTAGTACCGAGAATATGAGCACCATTGCATATTTGTAATCTAAAAAAACAGTAATATAGATGGACGTGCTCTAACCCTATTTACATAATTTTCATAAGGTCAGCAATTCGAGTATGATTGGTTTGCTGCCAATATTTGGCTAGCCAAATATTGGCAATACCAATACTTGCCAACTATTGGCAACTTTGTGTGAGATAGGCAAGACAACTCGGTAACCTACCAAGTAGTAGCCAATAGTTGGCACAATGCATGCCAATTTTTGGCATCAAACCAATCATGCTCTTCATGCAAATAAAACTACATGAGGTTACTGATTGGTATGTACAATGAAACTTCCCCCAATTTTTTTGATAAACTTTTGCAGTACCCTGGGTAGTAAACTGAATGCCGACTTTCAGGTAATGATTTAGAGCAACATGGTTTGTTTTTCACCATTTTAGCAAACAAGCGATAAAATACAGTCCCCAGGAAACCCACTTTTCAGTTGTTGCCTAAATCGCTAAACTCCAAGGTAAGCGAACACCATCCCCTATGCGTTATATATAAAATTATAATGAATCAAGGATGGAATTTCTGCAATCAGTAGAAGTGGTATGCATGAACCTGACCGTGTTAGAAAAGAGAGCAGCATATACTAAAAGGTGAATGATGTTAACTACTAGTAGTACACTCAATTTGTATGAATATCTCACGATCCGATAGAACCCAAACAGAGTTACAACAAGAAGCGATGAGGAATTACATAATTGTTCTTTACATGCATAGAAGTACCAAACATAATTGTCACCATTCCTGACACTGCTCACCTCTAAGATCGATGGGCAGCCCAGAAGAGCTACCTTCTCCTGACACCGCTCTTACGGCGACAGCGCCGCTCCGGGAAGAACCAAGAGACCTGGAGCAGGAGATTCTGGGACAGTTCGCGAAGCTACCAGCGACGAGCGTCAGGTCGATCCGTGAGACGGCCGGCCTCGAGGTGAGCATGCTCTGAGAGGCCGAGACGCAGGGGCGTGCGGCCAGCATCTGCGCGCCGGCGGTTGCACAAGGGGCCATCGTCCGTGCTAGCAGCTACGAGCCTGTCAGAACACCACAAATTCATCACAGCAAGAAAGGATCTCGCGACAAGGATAAAGGCACGGCCAGGATCAGCGACGCCGGCCGGAAACGGCAGCCCAGCTCGCAGCCCGTGCCCGGAGGATCTCGTCGGGCGAAACCAGCCGGCAAACGGCGCAGGGCAACAGCCCGGTTTCCGTGGATCGGGGCGGAGGTGAAGCGGGAGGCGGTGGCTTACCTCGGGAGAAGGCGGAATGCGTGAGGGAGGGATCTGAGGGGGGATGCGCGTGCCGTTGGTGAGCGCAGCAAGGTGGCGGCGATTCTGGAGCGGCGGGGAGAGCAGGTGGGAGAGTAATAGGGAGGAGGGGGCGAGGGGGTTTTCGATGAGACCGAGGGGGTGAAGCGGGCTCGGTTTGGCCGACCGCCGGAGTAGCTGAGAAACCGAGGGAGCCCTCTGCTCGTTTTTTTTAACACCTCTAAGGCCAACTCCACCGCGCGACCCCATCCCGTCCGGCTCCGTCCGTTTGAGGTAAAAGAAACAAACGAGGCAGCCCAGCGCGCGACGGTCCGGACCAATCTGGTCCGTTTTGTGTCCGAGCCAACCCATTTCGAGCATAAACATGCGCCGGTTTTGGGTCTCGGCGGACACCAAACGGACGCGTCGCTCGTCCACGTCGGGGCCGCGTGGCAGGCGGCCACCTACCTCCCACCTGCCAACATCAATGCGCACGCGCGGGTGGCCCCACTTGTCATCCGCCCAGGCAAACGGGCGCGGTCCTTCTTAAATGGGGAAGCCGTGGACCGATCGTCGTCCACACTGCCCCACTCCACCCCGCGGCCTCCTCGAAACCCGACAGCCCCAAACCCCCAAACCCTAGCCTCGAACTCGCCGGCCGGCCCCCTCGCAACCATGGGCCTATGGAACTACGGCCGCAAGGGGAAGCACGACCGCGAGGCCGGCTCCTCGTCGGGGCGCTGTCGTGGTTCTAAGTCTGACAGTAAAATAGGGGGTAGAAAAGGAGAGGCAAGATCCTAGCTATGGAGTAGTTGTATATGCAAGATGTTTACGAGTTCAGGCCCTTCTCGGAGGAAGTAATAGCCCTACGTCTCGGAGCCCGGAGGCGGTCGACTGGATTATGTGCGTATGAGTTACAGGGGTGCGAACCCTTTACACTGAGGAGGGGGGTGGCTTATATAGAGTCCGCCAGACCCCTCCGGCCCTCAGTTATGCAGGGTTTAAGGTACATTAAGACCTGTCGTTACTGGTAACGCCATACATAAAGTGCTATGATAACCATAAAGACTACTTAATGACAGACCGTTCCTGTGCAGAGTGACTCTAGATTTCCTGGTGGTCGAGTGAATGGCTTCATGGTCGAGTGTCTTCGAGTCCGTCGAGTGAAATCCTTCCAGGTCGACTGAAAGGTAACTTCTTCTTAGAGATGTCCTTGGGGAGGGTATCATGGACAGGTCCATGACCCTACCCTAGGTACATGGCTTCCTCATTAGCCCCCGAATGGATCGAGGTTTGAGTGGGGAAAGAGTTGAGAACTCTTCCGACCCATTTTTCATGCTATGAGTATGTCTTGTTCTGGATCAATGAACTTAGGTGACGGCACCAACTTCTTTTTCAGTCGCCTTGATCCATTCTTTGTATCCGTCGAGTGAGTTTTCTGTACTTGGAGATCTCCGAACGACAGAGCGGAGGAAATCTCCAGTCTGACAAGTTGCTCTGCACTTCGCTGATTTAGCGGGATTTGAATTTCGGGAAGCGCGCGAGGCGGAGGAGGCCGCGGTACTCGAATGGGATAAAGCAGGAACGCCTCGATCTCTGCGCCACCTTTTTCGCCATGTATCACGCGCGCGACTATTGCGGGATTTGACAGGATCGTCCGGGCCTATCAGTCAGTCACTCGGAAGCAACCCCATATAAGGCGCCGGACGGGGGTTTTTGAACAGTGCGCCCTCATTTTCTTCCCTCATTTTCTTCTCCCTCTCCCTCAGACTCTTCCGCCGCGTTCGCCTCCATCCCAGCACTGCTGCTCCGTGCGTGCTTCGCCGGCGACGATGGTGAAGGAAAAGACGGCGGCTTTGGAGCGGGCGAAGAAGGCGACGGCGAAGGCGAAGGGAAGGGCGACCAGTCGGGGCGGATCCTCGTCACGGGCCGGTTTGCCGCAGGGCTGGATCTAGAGCGACTGGATCCGCTCGACTATCCGTCAGAAGGATCTTGACGACCTGGCCAATGAAGGAATGATCCCCCATGGATCAGCGAGGCTTCCGGGGAAGGAGTGGCAGCCACAGCCTCAGGAGGGTGAGTGTGTCCTCTTGGCCACCCATGTTGACCGTGGATTTTCTTTGTCGCCCCACCCTTTCTTTCGAGGATTTCTGAACTTCTTTGGGGCACAACTCCACCACTTCACACCCAACTCCATAGTATATCTCGCTGCTTTCGTGTCCTTGTGTGAGAATTTCTTGGGTTGTCGACCCCATTGGGGCCTTTTCAAACACATTTTCACCTGTCGCTCCCAGACGGTGAAAAAGGCCAATCCGAGTGACGAGAAAACCCAAGTGATTCAGATCTGTGGGGGCCTTGGGGTTCAAATGAGAGGAAAAAGTGCCTTTCCAGCCATGGTCCTTCCCGAGTCGGTCCGAGGGTGGCAATCGACCTGGTTCTACTGCCAAGACTAGCCGACGCCAGGGCAGTCGACTGGACTCCCTCTTTTTTCCATGGACCGAGTGAGCAAGCCATCCTCTTTGAAGGTGGTCCCGGAGGAGAAGGCGCAGGTTAAGGTGTTGGTCGAGCGTGTAGTCCGGCTTATCCATGACGGGGTGACCGGCATGGATCTCTTGGAGGTCTTCCTCCGACGATGCATCCAGCCGCTTCAATATTGAGACCATCCGATGTGGATGTATTCTGGCACTGAAGACACCACTCGGATCCACCCGGAGGAGGTCGAGGATGCCACGCTGGAGAGGTGGATGACTGCCATCACAGGGAACAAGGATAACCCTCGAGGAGCTAGGAGGATTCCTCCACTCGACCAGTCATATGAAGTAGACAAGGTCCAATCTTGTATCTTTTATCGTGATCTTGCTTTCTCCAACCTGTTTGCTTAACATCGGTCGACTGACTTTTGTCTTGTTTGTTGTCTTCCAGGTTACTACCGAGATGTACTTGATGCCCAATGGGGCGCAAGAATAGATCGAGGAGGAGGAGGGAAGCGGAGGTGAAAGTCAGGAGGAGTGGCAATCTGATGGTGAGGAGGATGAAGAAGACGACGACTCTGGTGAAGAGGAGGAGGAGGAGGAAGAGGAGGAGGAAGTCGTCCCTCCCTGCACTGAAAGGCGATCCAAGCTCGCCCATGACCCCGCAGTCAAGCGTGGCAAAGCGACTGTGCCTGTTGGACAGTCGACGAAACACCCTCGGACGACCTCTCCGGTGCCGACTGAGAAAGCGCCGAAGCAACTTCGAGCGACGTCATCAAAGCCGACGAAGGCCCTGCCGAAGACGAGGATGGTGATTCCCACTATTTCCGGGTAATAGCAGAACTCGTGTTTTCTTGTTTGGCATGGGTAAATTCTTGGTCGACTTGTTAGCAAACCGACTGATTTCTGAAATCTGCAGTGCTGCTACTTCCGAGACCTTAGTCAGGAACGAGGACCAAGGAATGGAAGATGTTGCCACCTCCAACCTTGGTATGATCTCTGTAGTTTCGCTTTTGGTCGATTGAGTCGTCATTTTTAACTTTGAATCTTTCCTGTAGCCCCACCTCATGTCATTGATCTCCCTGATGATGACGATGAGGAGCCACTAAGGCAGAGGAGGAACAATAAGGCGCCTGCTGGCAAGACTACTCAGGTTGCATCAGCACCTGAGACGCTAGTTCAGGAGGGAGGTAACGTCACTTGGACTTCCGTGTCGTTCGCTGTGCCGCTGACCAGTGCTCGACCTTCATCATCGACTGCCGATCCGCCTTCCCTTTTCGCCACACACCACGTCCCGGAGGGCCAAGCGGATGCTGCTAAGGAGGCTATACGCCAGGCGGGGGTTATGATGGAGCAGGTGAAGGCGATTCGGGACCAGCCAAGCGGCTTATGATGCAAGCTCAGCTCTTCAGAGCAACGTCCAGGTAAGTTGGCCACCGCTTGTTCTGTTAGGATATGATAGCTAAAAACTCTTCTTTCTGAAGACCTTGGAATCTGTACACCCACTGGGTGTATCGATTGAATTTTTGGATTGGTGGGGGCACGCTGAGTGCACCCACTGGGTGTAGTCCCCGAGACTATGGTGGACTGCTGGCAGTCGACTGTAGTCTTTATACTTTGAATTTCTTCACTCTAACTTCTCCACTCGGTCTGGTCGAATGTAATCTTGGAATCAGTGGGGGCACGCTGAGTGCACCCACTGGATGTAGTCCCCGAGACCATGGTCGACTGCTGGCAGTCCACTAAGGTCTGAAGAACGTCTCTTTTTTTTTATGATACCGTGGCTGACTGCTGGCAGTTAGCTATTGTTTAGGATCATAACTTTTTGTCTCTTTCGGTCGACTGATCAAACTGAGTCGGTAGAACCAGTGGGGGCACGCTGAGTGCACCCACTGGGTGTAGTCCCCGAGACTACTGTTGGATATTTTGATTCGACTGTAGTCTTAGAAATGCTACAATTTTTCTCTTAGTCGCTCAGAAGCAACTTATCTTTGATGTTTGTTGACTGTCCTTTCGCAGAAATCTTGCGAGCTTGTGGCTCGCTAATACTGAGTTGGAAAACAAACATATCCAGCTCGAACTTGACTTGAAGCTTGTCCAGGAGAACTTCACGAAGGCGAAGGAGGAAGCAAAAGGTATGTTTGGTGAGAATCTTGACGACTGCCTTTATTTTTTGTCCATTCCTGATTCTGATCTCATTGTCACTTTGCAGATAAACTGAAGGAGGCTCTGAAGAAGAAGGACCTTGACCTCGCCGAGGCGCAGAAAGCGGCTTCGGACAAGACGAAGCTCGCAGAAGAAAAGCTGGCTTCAGTCGGCAAACTTGAAGAGGAGAATACCAATCTGAAAGCTGCTCTGGACGCGGCCAACAAGGAGGTCAGCCATCTGAAGAATGACAAGATAGCCCTTAGTGACAAGGCTAGCGAATTGATGGGGAAGAAGAACGATCTGGAGTCTTATCTGGAAGGGCTTGCCAAGAAGTTATTCCTCATGCTTGAAGGTAATCTTTTCTATCCGACTGACTTATTATCGTTGACTCGTCGTAGAACTGTTGGCTTAACTTCAAACTGTGCTTACAGAATTCTGTCAAAACTTCGAGGAGGAGACCAGTCGACTGGAGCCAAGCTTGGACCCCATTAACTCTCCTGTGAAGGACGAGGCTGCTATGGACGTGTTCCGACTGGAGTCTCGCGTTGTTGGGGTGGTTGACTACCTCACTCGACTAAAGGTTGCTGTGTCGCGGATCGACACGACCCTCTGGCCAAGAGAGACGCTTCACAATGACCTCAAGTCTTTAATGACTCGACTGAATGACGTTCCAGGTCGAGTGCAGGAATGGAAGAAGTCTTCCGCCAGGTGTGGTGCTGATGTTGCTCTGTCCCTGGTACGCATTCACTGCAAGGATGCTCGAGAGGACAAGCTAGCGTCCATCAGGGTGGCCAATACCAAGAAGCATGACTTCCAATCTTTCATGGAGACCTTCATTGCTGCTGCCACTCAGATTGCTGATGGAATCAACCTGGACCAGTTTGTTGCACCCTCCAGTCCTCCACCTGAGGAGTAAAAAACTTCTATGCCTCATCTTAAATTTGCCTCGGAATGCCGAGTGGTTTTGTAACCGATAAACTTTCATAGGCTTGACGCCTGAGCACTTCTGAATCTGTTATCTGAACTTTGCTTATCATTAAATATACTTGCGCTCGCCTTCGAGCGAACTTTATCTTTCACTCGGAATACACTTCAACGTTTGAGATGCAGCTCTGAGGTGGAGAATCCAGTTGACCTGCACTTCACCATTTTTGCAGGTAGGGATGGAGCACAGATGGCAGTCGGCCTGCGTCCCTATGGATCAGGATGGAGTGCACACTGTATTTGTGGCGAGCTCAGAAGGAGAAGGTAGCAGTCGACCTACACCTCGTCATCCTTGCAGAGCAGAATAGATTAAGTACTTAAGCGAGCGCTGGGCTGCAGCTAAGCCCCCGAGTGGGAGGATTGCTCTCCACTCGGTGGGATTTTCAGATACTTAGGCGAGTATTGGACTGCAGCTAAGCCTCCGAGTGGGAGGTTTGCTCTTCACTCGGTAGGATTTTTAGATACTTAGGCGAGTACTGGACTGCAGCTAAGCCCCCGAGTGGGAGGTTTGCTCTCCACTCGGTAGGATTTTTAGATACTTAGGCGAGTACTGGACTGCAGCTAAGCCCCCGAGTGGAAGATTTGCCCTCCACTCGGTAGGATTTTTTGTGGCGTAGCTCCGAAGGAGAAGGTAGCAGTCGACCTGCACCTTGTCGTCCTTGTAGAGCGCATGTTGTATTTGTGGCGTAGCTCAGAAGGAGAAGGTAGCAGTGGACCTGCACCTCGTCCTCCTTGCAGAGCGCATGTTGTATTTGTGGCGTAGCTCGGAAGGAGAAGGTAGGAGTCGACCTGCACCTCGTTCTCCTTGCAGAGCGCTCTTGTATTTGTG
>NC_041393.1:486627404-486658177 GCF_002162155.2 Triticum dicoccoides
CTCGGTAGGATTTGAAACACTTAGGCGAGTACTGGACTGCAGCTAAGCCTCCTAGTGGGAAGCTGGCTCACCACTCGGTAGGATTTCAAACACTTAGGCGAGTACTGGACTGCAACTAAGCCTCCGAGTGGGAAACTGGCTCACCACTCGGTAGGATTTCAAACACTTAAGCAAGTACTGGACTGCAGCTAAGCCCCCAAGTGGGAGACTGACTCACCACTCGGTAGGATTTCCAAGTACTTAGGTGAAATGGATTCGCAGCTAAGCCCCCGAGTGGGAGGCTGGATCACCACTCGGCAGGGATTTTTTACAAACTTAGGCGAAATGGATTCGCAGCTAAGCCACCCACTGGGGGATTTCTCATGTAAACAAAGTAACAACAATCACTGGGAAAATTATAACACTCTTGTCTTTGATAAATAAACTACAGAAGTACCTTTATTACATCTCATCTGAGTGAATACTTAAGTATAAAAGGGGCGGAGCAGCTCCGCATTCCAAGCTCGAGGCTCGTCAATCTGGTGACCGACATTGTAAAGACGGTACGCTCCATTGTGGAGGACTTTGGTGACGATGAAGGGACCTTCCCAAGTAGGAGCAAGCTTGTGTGGCTTCTGCTGATCCACTCGGAGAACCAAATCTCCTTCTTGGAAGGCTCTACTCTTCACGTTTCTGGCATGGAATCGATGCAAGTCCTGCTGATAGATAGTCGACCGGACCATGGCCATCTCTCTTTCTTCTTCTAGAAGGTCGACTGCGTCTTGCCGGGCTTGCTCTGCTTCATCTTCAGTGTAGAGTTCGACTCGGGGTGCATTATGAAGCAGGTCACTCGGCAGGACTGCTTCAACTCCATAAACCAGAAAGAATGGAGTTCACCCAATCGACCGGTTAGGAGTGGTCCTCAATCCCCAAAGAACTAAAGGAAGTTTGTCGACCCATGCTCCTGCTGCATGCTTAAGATCACGCATCAACCGAGGTTTCAGTCCTTTGAGAATTAGACCATTTGCTCGTTCCGCTTGACCATTCGACTGGGGATGAGCGACTGAAGCATAGTCGACTCGTGTGCCTTGAGAGGCGCAAAAGGCTCTGAATTCATTGGAATCGAAGTTTGACCCATTATCAGTGATGATGCTATGTGGAACTCCATATCTGAATATCAACTCTCTGATGAAGCTGATAGCAGTGCCGACATCGAGATTCTTGATAGGTTTAGCTTCAATCCACTTAGTGAACTTGTCGACTGCCACCAGTACATGGGTGAAGCCGCTCCTGCCAGTTCTCAGTGGTCCAACCATATCCAATCCCCACACAGCGAAGGGCCAGACGAGTGGAATGGTCTTCAAGGCTGAGGCGGGCTTGTGTGACATATTGGAATAAAATTGACATCATTCACACTTGTCGACTATTTCCTTTGCCATTTCATTTGCTCTTGGCCAGTAAAATCTCGCTCGGTATGCTTTAGCCACAATGGTCCGAGAGGACGCATGGTGACCACAGGTCCCCGAGTGGATATCGTCAAGGATTATCCGACCTTCTTCTGGTGTTATACATTTCTGACCGACTCCAGTCGCGCTTTCTCTATACAACTGTCCCTTTATCACGGTAAAGGCTTTGGATCGACGGACAATCTGTCGAGCCTCTTCTTCATCCTCTGGAAGCTCTTTCCTTAGGATATACGCGATGTACAACTCTGTCCAGTCGGGAGTGATGACCAAGACTTCCATGATCAGGTCGACCACAGCTGGAACTTCAACTTCAGTCGGATCTGTGACACTTTTTGGCTGTGGAGCTTCTTCGGTGAAAGGATCCTCTTGAACTGATGGTGTATGGATGTGTTCCAAAAACACATTACTGGGAATGGCTTCTCTTTTGGAACCTATCTTTGCCAAATCATCAGTCGCTTGATTTTTCAGTTGGGGTATATGATGGAGCTCTAACCCCTCAAATTTCTTCTCTAGCTTTCTCACTGCATTGCAGTAACCAGTCATGGCTGGGCTTCTGACGTCCCACTCCTTCATCACCTGATTAACCACCAAATCTGAGTCGCCATAGACCATGAGGTGACGGACGCCGAGTGAAATGGCCATACGCAACCCATACAGAAGTGCTTCGTGTTCTGCTTCATTGTTGGAGGAATCAAAGTGGATCTGGAGCACATATCTGAGCTTATCTCCTCGGGGGGAAACCAACACTACCCCAGCACCAGGACCATTCAACATCTTAGAACCATCAAAGAACATGGTCCAGTGCTCCGAGTGAACTTGAGTCGGTAGCTGCTGTTCAATCCACTCGGCGATGAAATCTGCTACTGCTTGGGACTTGATGGCTTTCTTTGCCTCAAACTTGATATCAAGGGGAAGGAGTTCAATCGACCATTTCGCCACTCGACCAGTTGCATCTCTGTTGTGCAGAATCTCTGACAATGGGGCATCGCTGACGACTGTAATGGAATGGTCAGAGAAGTAATGAGCAACCTTCTTCGTGGTCATATAAATCCCATATACAAGCTTCTGATAATGAGGGTATCTTTACTTTGATGGGGTCAATACTTCAGAAAGATAATATACTGGGCGCTGAACTTTGAAGGCTTTTCCTTCTTCTTCCCGCTCGACCGCAAGTACTGTACTCGACTTGTCCTGTGGCTGCAATGTAAAGCAACAAAGGCTCTTTGCTGATTGGGGCAGCAAGCACCGGCTGGGTGGAGAGCAGAGCTTTTAGCTCTGCAAACGCTGCATCAGCTTCTGGAGTCCACTCGAACTTGTCTGACTTCTTCATCAGTCGGTAAAGAGGCAATGCCTTTTCACCGAGACGGGAGATGAATCGACTTAAAGCGGCCAAGCATCCAGTAAGCTTCTGGACATCGTGCACACGCACAGGGCATTTCATTCGGAGTATAGTACCAACTTTTTCTGGGTTGGCGTTGATTCCTCGTTTGGAAACGAGAAAACCAAGTAACTTTCCGCCAGGAACTCCGAATGTGCATTTTGATGGATTAAGCTTGATATTGTACCTCCTAAGATTGGCAAATGTTTCAGCAAGGTCAGTCAACAGGTCGGAACCCTTCCGTGATTTGACCACAATATCATCCATGTACGCTTCCACATTCCAACTGATTTGAGTGAGCAAACACTTCTAAATCATCCTCATGAACGTGGCTCCGGCATTTTTAAGGCAGAATGGCATGGTGACATAGCAGAAGCACCCGAATGGAGTGATGAAAGCTGTTTTAATTTCATCGGGTCCATACAGACGGATCTGATGGTAACCGGAATGGGCGTCTAGAAAAGACAGGCGCTCACATCCCGCAGTTGAGTCGACTATTTGGTCGATGCGGGGGAGAGAAAAATGATCTTTCGGGCAGGCCCGATTGATATGTTTAAAGTCAATGCACATACAAAGTGACTTATCCTTCTTGGGGACCATGACAACATTAGCGAGCCACTCGGAGTGGTAAATCTCTCGGATAAACTCCGCTGCTAAGAGCCGAGCCACCTCCTCGCCAATGGCCTTTCTCTTCTGGACGGCGGACCGTCAAAGGTGTTCTTTGACAGGTTTTACTTTTGAGTCGACTCGTAGATGATGCTCAGCCAGCCCCCTGGGAACACCCGGCATGTTAGTAGGCTTCCATGCGAAGATGTCCCAGTTCTCACGGAGGAATTGGATGAGCGTTTCTTCCTATTTGGAGTCGAGTGATTTGGAGATATGAGTTGGAGCAGCACTGGGGTCGGTCGGGTGAATGTGAACCGGCTTTGTCTCACTGGACGACTGAAATGCTGACTCTGTAGCGGGCTTCTTGGCTCACAACAAATCACTCGGATCTGCAGTTTTCTGGTATTCCTGTAGCTCTACTACTGCCATCTGAGCATTAGCGATCTTTGAGCCCTTCTGAAAGCACTCTTCTACCTTTTTGTGATTGCCAGTAATGGTGATCACACCTTTGGGACCAGGCATCTTCAATTTGAGGTACACATAACATGGTCGAGCCATGAAGCGTGCATAAGCTGGCCTGCCTAAAATAGCATGATAAGCACTCTGGAAATCCACAACTTCAAACGTCAACTTTTCTTTGCGGTAATGCTTTGAATCACCGAAAACCACATCGAGAGCAATTTGGCCGAGTGACTCAGCCTTCTTCCCAAGAATGACTCCATGGAAACTCATGTTGCTAGTACCGAGTCTGGACACCGGAATGCCCATTCCCTTCAGCGTCTCCGCATACAATATGTTCAGGCCACTGCCACCATCCATCAAGATCTTAGTCAGTCGAGTGCCTTCGATGACTAGGTCGACCACCAAAGCTTGCCTCCCAGGGGTGGCAATGTGTGTTGGATGATCAGACTGGTCGAATGTGATGGCACTCTGAGACCATTTCAGATAACTGGGAGTTGCCGGAGCAACCATATTTACCTCACGGTTGATAACTTTCAATCGACTTTTGCTTTCAACATCAGCAAAAATCATCAAGGTGGAATTGACCTGGGGGTATCCATCATCACTATCTTCTTTGTCCTCAATTTTGTCCGACTCCTTTTCCTTATCCTTGGATTGTTTTCCCTAGAATTGCTGGATCAAGAGCCGACACTGTCGAGTGGTATGTTTCGGGTAAATGAATTTACCCTCCTCATCTTTCTTCGTGTGGATGTGGCACGACAAATCCATCACGTCGTTTCCTTCCTTATCTTTCACCTTCTTGGGGTTCCAAGACCCTTTGGGCTTTCCTTTAAATTTTCCTTGAGTCACAGCCAAGGCTTCTCCAGGAGCAGCTGGCTCGGCTTTCCGCTTTTGTTTCTGATTGGAGTTCCCTCCCCCGGTTTCATGAGCGGTTGGCTTGTACTTGCCACTCCGGAGCTGATCCTCTTCTTCACCATTGGCATACTTGGTGGCAATCTCCATCATTCGACTCGGGGTCATGTCTCCGGTCTGACCAAATTGCAAACTTAGCTATCTGTTCTCGATGCCTTCCTTGAAGGCACAGACTGCCTGGTGATCAGATACATTCTCCACCGTGTGATGCAGTGTGATCCACCTCTGGATGTAATCCCTCAGAGTCTCATTCGACTTTTGTACACAAACCTGTAGCTCTGTCAACCCTGCTGGTCGCTTGCAAGTTCCTTCAAATGTTCTGAAAAACACTTGGGCAAGATCTTCCCAAGTGTAAATGCTGCTAGGTGCCAAGTGATTCAGCCATGCTCTGGCCGAGCCCTCCAACATAAGAGGTAGGTGTTTCATGGCCACCTCATCATTGCCGCCGCCAATCTGAACAGCCACTCGGTAATCCTCAAGCCAAGTATCGGGCTTGGACTCACCAGTGAACTTACTGACTCCAGTCGCCAACCTGAAGTTGGGAGGAATCACCGCGGCCCTGATGGCTCTGCTAAAACACTCTGGTCCTGAGACGTGAACTCTGCTGGTGGTGGGCACATCTTTGTCATGGCCTTCTCAGTGAGCTCTGTTCCGGTCAACCAAACCTTGCACGATAATGGATCTCGCGTCAAAGCCTGGTTCTCTGGGGTCGACTGGAACCCTTCACCCAACATTGTGCTGACGTCTGTCATCTTGCTGTCGAGGAGCGTACGACCCACCCCTTGGGGGAGGAGTGGGCACTCAACATCGATCATCGTGATCGAATCGGTCATCATACTGATCATGCCGACCTCCACGTCCCTCACACCTCGGGGGCGATCTCGGGCTATGGGCCGATTGGACTGTATTCGCAGCGGTGGATCTACTATGAATCCTATTTCGCGACTGCGATATAGCTGAATTCTGATCTCCTGCTGCCCGGAGCAAATCTTTGATCTGTAACAAGCCTCTGCCAGCCTCTAACTGGGAGGGCTGAATCGACTCTGCTATATGGGCTGCAGCTGCTAGATTCTGAATCGGAGTTCGATATACCTGAGTCAGTTGCGGAAAGAGTTAACGTCGACTGGAGTCTGGAACTCGTTGCCGCGCGCGCTCGTCGAGTGCTCGCTGGAGGTTCTCCAGTCGAGTGCGCTCAGCCAAGTTGGCCAACGCGCGTCCTCCAAGGCACGAGCCTCGGGGGTTTCTCCAACGATAGGAGTATGCAGCGCATCCATGTTCCGGCGGCGAAGATCTTCCCTTTGTAGCGACGTGAGGGGCTCGGTCTGATATTCTTCGTGGGCGTGCGCCGGATCGCCTCTGCTATCGACTCCGTCGGTGCAGGGAAAACCGGGAGGACTGCATGGTCCATTGACCATCAGAACCTCCGCCGCTAGATCACTGCTGTCGCACTCGGATGCAGTCTCTATGGAGCCAGTCAACAGGTCGAACAGGCCGTAGAGAGATTCGTCGGGCTCGATCGCCGCGACTTGGGGGGTGGCCGACTGGCGAGCCACCGCGTGTCTCACCCACCGCTGAAGCCTCGACCGACTGGAGCGCTTGCGCCGGCAGGAGACAGGGAGGGAGGACGACACAGGGGTCGACCGATACTGGGTCTACGGTTGCCGCAGGAGGACGCCGCGGGCGCACGCACGGAAGTGCGTGGCCCCACGGGCGGGGATCACGTCGATGTTGAGCGGAGCCTCCTGAAGCCAAGCGGAGTCATCGGCGATGAACGTGAGCGCGCCGAGATGGATCTCGCGGCCCTCAACCAAAACTTCGCCTGAAACCATGATGAAGGGGATCGGAACAATCGCAACTTCTCCAATAGGTCGCTAAGACACCGGCCCCAAGGTGGGCGCCAACTGTCGTGGTTCTAAGTCTGACAGTAGAATAGGGGGTAGGAATGGAGAGGCAAGATCCTAGCTATGGAGTAGTTGTATACGCAAGATGTTTACGAGTTCAGGCCCTTCTCGGAGGAAGTAATAGCCCTACGTCTCGGAGCCCGGAGGCGGTCGACTGGATTATGTGCGTATGAGTTATAGGGGTGCGAACCCTTTACACTGAGGAGGGGGGTGGCTTATATAGAGTCCGCCAGACCCCTCCGGCCCTCAGTTATGCAGGGTTTAAGGTACATTAAGACCTAGCGTTACTGGTAATGCCATACATAAAGTGCTATGATGACCATAAAGACTACTTAATGACAGACCGTTCCTGTGCAGAGTGACTCTAGATCTCCTGGTGGTCGAGTGAGTGGCTTCATGGTCGAGTGTCTTCGAGTCCGTCGAGTGAAATCCTTCCAGGTCGACTGAAAGGTAACTTCTTCTTAGAGATGTCCTTGGGGAGGGTATCTTGGACAGGTCCATGCCCCTACCCTCGGTACATGGCTTCATCAGGCGCCGCCTCGGCTCCGTGAAGAAGGAGAAGCCCGCATCACCACCGCGTCGGGCCCCCGCGCTGCCCGCATTCTCCATCGCCCCCACGACCGCCGGCGAGCGCGACTGGCACTACATCGAGGCCGTATGTCGCCGCTATTGGGAGACGAGGACGCCGGTTCCCTGAAACGACGTCCACCTCCCAAACAACTGGCATTTGTCGGCGGACCGTGTGCCGATCCTGCCGGTTGCGCGCCGCCAGGAGATCGAGCGCCATCGCCGCCTCCTCCCGGACTTTTGGGTTCTATGGTAGGGTGCATCGACTGCAAATTAAAATTTTCCTACGCGCAGAACAAATAGGAACATGCTACGGGAGATGGATCATAGTTTGTTACCACTAGACGCGCAGTGCCGTGCAGCGGAAGAAGAGTTGGGGCAACGCGTCTGCGTGGATCGTCTCCTCCATGTTCAATCTCCCTTGAACAGCCGGTTGTCCTATCCCACGTACAAGTTCGCCGGAGCGGCGCAGGTGCACCGCCTCTAACAGTACCTGCGCGTGTAGGAGGAACACCGTGCGGCGGACTGCTAGGTCCGATCACACAGTCGGCGGCGAGTGGAGGTGTCTATTCGCAACACATGCAAACCCTAGTGACAGTGCCGAAGCAATCAATCGCATGAGTGTGCCGCACCCCACTTTATATATAGTCGTCCGTCGTGGGCTCAAAACTTGGGCCTCGCACGGACCCTAAAGCCCATAAGTCTACTCGGCCACAATCCGAATACAGCTCGGATCACATCCGACCAGTGTCCTCGGATCCGACCTCGTAGGTTACTCCCCTTAAGCGCGTGACCCCTTCGGTTCAAGCCGGCTTGGTCGCAGTTCGAATCACCTCCGAACTACACGGTTGGTAGCGGCCTCTAGCAAGGCATGCCGAACACCAAGCAGACTATGAAGCTGATTAGCGAACCTGTACATCTCACTTCCATTCCTTTTGCCACACGATATATGTTGTTGAGCTCAAGGCGAGTATGTCATCCTTGTGCTAGCCCGACCTCTTTCTCGTTCCGGTGATGCCGACCATTATCCGGATTATCTCATAATCCTTGTCGCATGGCCATGCTTATCCTGGTCGGATCACACGAGGGGCCCAGAGTATATCTCTCCTGGTCGGAGGGGCAAATCCCATCTTGCTCGACCATGTCTCACAGCATGGGTCTGGACAAGCCTAAAACCTACCTTTGTAACTACCCAGTCATGGAGTAGCGTTTGGTCGGCCCAAAGCAGGTCTGTCACCATCCCGAGTACATGCGTCATCTCAGGTCTTAGGGCATAGAACGTGTGTTGTACTAGAGACTCACAGATGACATATCGCTGCGTCTCATAGTTGGGTTTGTCCGACTCGGACCTTATCTCAACTCGGATCCGACTACGTCGGATCCGACCAGACCCTTCCAAGTCCATATTATCTGGTTAGCATCCAATGCTCCATGGCTAGTGAGACCAAGCCATCGACCGTGTCATATGCTAGTCTAGTTGGCTGCGCGTCCACATAGCCCTTTCGACTAGGGACCTTTTAAGATAGTTATCATACAATGCATAGTCCCACAAACAAGTCACGTACTTGCTGATACACATCATTGATAATGTCCAAGGACTATCTTTATTCATAAACACATAGGGAATATCATCATACATGATTGCCTCTAGGGCATATCTCCAACACGGACGACCTATACTATGACGAAAGGTACACCCCCGACTCGCCCCTGTGGGACACCTGGTTCTAGGACGAGCACGACACGCGGCGGGCGTCCTTCTTCACCGGCACGTCTACGGGGCCGCGACGGCCACGTCTAGAGCGCCGAGCAGCTGCTCCCCAGGTGCGCGGCCTCACGTCCACGTCGTCGCCTTCCCCGTCTCTGTCACCACCTCTACCTCCTCGCATGACAGCGAAGGAGGAGGCCCATCTCATGGCGCGTGTCATGGAGGACTCCATGTGGACGCATGATGAGCGCCAATGGAGGGCCTCGAGGAGATGACGACCCTCTCCGCAGCCAGCGACGTCGCCATTCCCAAGCTAGAGATGGTGGCGAAGGAGGAGGTGATGGAGGAGCCGCCGGTGGCCGCGTTCCACCTGGGCCTGGTGGGCCAGCACTGGAGCTGGTCGTGCACTGCTCTGGAGATGGCGAATGCCATGGGGGGCATGAACTGGTGCCCCATGCCGCCGCAGTCACTGGAGCGGGACGCTTCGCCATGGGAGGAGGTGGTGCAGGCACCTGCCACCTTCCAGCTCGCCGTCCCCGTGCACCACGGACCACCGGCCCACCTCTGAACGCCGCCAGACTACATCGACCTCGTCAGCGACGACGACGACACCGGCGGCCACTGAAGACGGCGACAGGTGCGGCAGGAGCGCGTGGGTGGCGTTTTTTATTTTGTTTTTATGTTAATTATGGTACTGGGCCGTTAAGTGAACCGTGAAACTGGGCCGTTTTGTGGCCATGACCCCTCAACTTGTGTTTTAAGTTTTTTAACTGCGTTTATTTATTTATTTAAGTCATTTTGTTTTGGTTTTTCTGTTTTTTATCACGTCCAACACGAACATGATTTGGGGTGCGTCCACGCGCTAGGCGCACCCATGACCAAACGGACAAAGGCGGACATGGGCGAACCCATTGCCGCCCCAAAGGGACAAAATCCGACCAAACCGGACATTCATTTGGGGTCGTGCGGTGGAGTTGGCCTAACGCTTTATTGATACTCATAAAGACAATTACTGGTACACTGATTTGTACCTAAGATCCAAGAAAATACAAAGTAACTCCTAGGACTAAGAATTAAAATGAAATCTCTTCTAATTATCTTCTTTGCGGTATCAATCGGTGCTCAAAGAAATACTCTAAAGACTTTGGTAAAGAGGCTGCAATTAGATTAAGCGATGATTTTGTCACTTTTTCACCCGCACGAACATTAACAATAATGGTTTTTGAAAGCGTCTTGAGTCGCCCATCTAAAAAGATGGGAAGCCTTGATCGATGAACGTACTTGGGCCGGGGATGAACCTCTAGAAATGCAGGCCGTTGAATCACTATATCTTCACCATGGTGTCGATGAAAGATTTCACCTCCACAAAGAACCAAACCAACAAAAAAATCTTGACACAACAACATAAACTCATCAGATCTGAATAATCAAATCTGCGAGGACAGAAAACTCTCTAACCTCATGGCACCGCCAAAAGAACGAGAGGAAGTTTATTCTCACAAAAAAATGAGGATCACTAGGTGCTGACGAAGAACATAGATGTCTTGAAGATCCGAGGTCACCCACCTCTTAGCGCCAGATGGCAGTTGAAAACGAGGGGACCAAAATTTCTTAGATGGCGACGATGACGGTTGAGGGAGTTCCGGACTAGGGGTGTCCGGATAGCCGAACTATCATCATCGGCCGGACTCCAAGACTATGAAGATACAAGATTGAAGACTTCGTCCCGTGACCGGATGGGACTTTCCTTGGCGTGGAAGGCAAGCTTGGCGATACGGATATGTAGATCTCCTACCTTTGTAACCGACTCTGTGTAACCCTAGCCCTCTCCGGTGTCTATATAAACCGGATGACTGTAGTCCATAGGACGAACAAAAATCATACCATAGGCTAGCCTCTAGGGTTTAGCCTCTTTCATCTCGTGGTAGATCCACTCTTGTAACACACATCATCAATATTAATCAAGCAGGACGTAGGGTTTTACCTCCATCAAGAGGGCCCGAACCTGGGTAAAACATCGTGTCCCTTGTCTCCTGTTACCATCCGCCTAGATGCACAGTTCGGGACCCCCTACCCGAGATCCGCCGGTTTTGACACCGACATTGGTGCTTTCATTGAGAGTTCCTCTGTGTCGTCACCGATAGGCTCGATGGCTTCTTCAATCATCATCAACGACGCAGTCCAGGGTGAGATCTTCCTTCCTGGACAAATCTTCGTATTCGGCGGCTTTGCACTGCGGGCGAATTCGCTTGGCCAACTGGAGCAGATCGAAAGCTACGCCCCTGGCCGTCAGGTCAGATTTGGAAGTTTGAACTTCACGGCTGACATCCGTGGGGACTTGATCCTCGATGGATTCGAGCCACAGCCGAGTGTGCCTCACTGTCGCGGCGAGCATGATTTAGCTCTGCAGCCGGACAGTACCCTGGAGGCCACACTCGAAACCGCTCCGATCTTCAATTCGGAGCCGGCTGCGCAGATCGGGGACGGATGGCTAGACACCGCCTCGGGGGCTGCAACCTCTACGGTGATAGAGCCGAACACTGATCTTGTCCCTCATAAAGCTCGCGACTCCAAGGTGCCGGACTCCTTGCCGGACTTCAAACCTCCCGCGCCCCCCGATCGAATCTGATTGGGCGCCGATCATGGAGTTCACCACGGCGGACATCTTTCAACACTCACCTTTCGGTGACATCTTGAGTTCGCTAAAGTATCTCTCGTTATCAGGAGAGCCCTGGCCGGACTGCGGTCAGGGCGGTTGGGATGCGGACGACGAAGAAATTCAAAGCCCACCCACCACCCACTTGGTAGCCGCTGTCGACGATTTAACCGACATGCTAGACTACGACTCCGAAGACATCGACGGTATGGACGACGATGCCGGAGACGAACAAGAACCAGCGCCTACCGGGCACTGGAAAGCCACCTCATCATATGACATATACATGGTGGATATCCCAAAGGATGGGAATGGCGAAGGAACAGAGGAGGATGACCCCTCCAAGAAACAGCCCAAGCGCCGGCGTCAGCGGCGCTGCTCTAAATCCCGCCACAGCAAGAATGAAGATTCCGGCACCGGAGATAACAGTACACCGGACAGTGCCGAAGACAATCCACCCCAGCAAGATCCAGTGCAGGAGGATGGAGACGCCAACCCTCATGAGAGAGCGGCAGAAGAAGAGGTAGGATTATATGCCTCCTTCCGGAGACGAAGCAAGCCTCGACGACGATGAATTCGTCGTGCCCGAGGATCCCGTCGAACAAGAGCGTTTTAAATGCAGGCTTATGGCCACGGCAAACAGCCTCAAGAATAAGCAGCAACAGCTTAGAGCTGATCAAGATCTGCTAGCCGACAGATGGAATGAAGTCCTCGCGGCCGAAGAGCATGAGCTCGAACGCCCCTCCAAAAGCTACCCTAAACGCAAGTTGCTCCCCCGATTAGAGGAGGAGGCTTACAAACCCGCATCACCAGGAGACAATACGGCTGACCGACCACCCCGTGGTCGCGACAGAGAGGCCTCTAGGCCCTTCACTAGACCCGTACCCCGGCATCGCTCGAAAAGCACACGGCCACAGGGGAACACTCCGGACTTGCGAGATATATTGGAGGATAAGGCAAGACAATCAAGATCGATCTATGGATCATGTGGGCGTCCCACGATACGTGACGACAACCGTCACGCCGGACACAGTAAGTCCGGCCGGGCCAAACAAAATAGACCAAGCTCCCTTGAGCTCCGTCGTGATATCGCCCAGTACAGAGGCGCCGCACACCCACTATGCTTCACAGATGAAGTAATGGATCATCAAATCCCCGAAGGGTTTAAACCCGTCAATATTGAATCTTATGATGGCATAACAGACCCCGCGGTTTGGATCGAAGACTATCTCCGTCACATCCACATGGCCCGCGGTGACGATCTTCACGCCATCAAATACCTCCCCCTCAAGCTTAAAGGACCAGCCCGGCATTGGCTCAACAGCTTGCCAGCAGAGTTAATTGGGAGTTGGGAGGACCTGGAAGCCGCATTCCTCGATAACTTCCAGGGCACTTATGTGCGACCACCAGACGCTAATGACCTAACCCACATAATTCAGCAGCCAGATGAATCGGCCAGACAATTCTGGACACGGTTCTTAACCAAGAAAAACCAAATCGTCGACTGTCCGGATGCGGAGGCCCTCGCGGCCTTCAAGCATAACATCCGCGACGAGTGGCTTGCCCGGCACCTGGGACAGGAAAAGCCGAAATCCATGGCAGCCCTCACATCACTCATGGCCCGCTTCTACGCGGGTGAGGACAGCTGGCTAGCACGCAGCAACAACCTCAGCAAAAATTCTGGCAGTCCGGATTTCAAGGACCGAAATGGCAGGCCGCGTCGTAACAAAAACAAATGCAGCATTAACAGCGACAATAGTGAGGATACGGCAGTCAATGCCGGATTCAGAGGCTCTAAACCCGGTCAGCAGAAAAAGCCATTCAAAAGAACTACTTCGGGTCCGTCCAATTTGGACCGAATACTCGACCGCTTGTGCCAGATACACGGCACCCCTGAAAAGCCAGCTAACCACACCAATAGGAACTATTGGGTATTCAAGCAGGCAGGCAAGTTAATTGCCGAAAACAATGACAAGGGGCTGCATAGCGATGACGAGGAAGAGACCCGACCGCTGAAAAACAGAGGACAGAAGGGCTTCCCCCCACAGGTGCGGACGGTGAACATAATATATGCAACGCACATACCCAAAAGGGAGCGGAAGCGTGCACTCAGGGATGTCTACGCGATGGAGCCAGTTGCCCCGAAGTTCAATCCATGGTCCTCCTGCCCGATCACTTTTGACCGAAGGGACCACCCCACCAGCATCCGCCACGGCGGATTCGCCGCACTGGTCTTAGACCCAATCGTCGATGGATTTCACCTAACCAGAGTCCTGATGGACGGCGGCAGCAGCCTGAACCTGCTTTACCAGGATAAAGTGTGCAAAATGGGCATAGACCCCTCAAGGATTAAACCTACCAAAACGACCTTTAAAGGCGTCATACTAGGTGTAGAAGCCAATTGTACATGCTCAGTTACACTGGAAGTGGTCTTCGGATCCCCGGACAACTTCCGAAGCGAGGAGTTAATCTTTGACATAGTCCTGTTCCGCAGCAGCTATCATGGCTTGCTCAGACGTACCGCGTTTGCAAAGTTCAACGCGGTGCCGCACTACGCATACCTCAAGCTCAAGATGCCAGGCCCTCGAGGAGTCATCACGGTCAACGGAAACACTGAACGTTCTCTCCGCACGGAGGAACATACAGCGGCTCTCGCGGCAGAAGTGCAATGCAGCCTCTTAAGGCAATTCTCGAGTCCGGCCGTTAAGCGGCTGGACATAGCTAAGCGCGCCCGGAGTAACTTACAACAAGACCACCTGGCACGTTCCAAGCACGCGTAGCAGTGCGGCCCCAACCCCAGCCCCTGCGAAACGTCAAAGAAGGTCCTTCGCGTACACCATTACGCTCCGAAGATACCATGGGCATGGGGAGAGGGGCACGACCACGATAAGCCCAGACTGCGGCTCAACCACACTAGGGGCTCTCAAGTGTGTCGTTCCTTTTTCTTTTCTTTTTACCTTTTATTTTTTACCCACAGGACTCCGTTTGTCAGAGGCCCTGTCCGGCAGCAGACCTGCCGAACTCACGATGCAACAGCCAGGGAAGGATAAAGGCTACAACGAATATACAGGTGGTCTCCATTACGAGCATTTTTATACACCAATCCGCAGCCTACCCCTGGAGGGGGACATGTTTAACAGTCCCATCCCTTTCTTATCGCACTATTTGTATCGTTCTGCATTCATAGCAGCACTTATTGAATAAAACAATGCAACACCTTTTTGCTTATAATTGCATTTCTTTTTCATACATATGTTCATTCACGGCATGTTGCATCCGTACACTTTGGTACGGCTAATATACACTAGGGGCTTATGTTTCCCGCATTATGGTGTGATGAGTCCGAACACTTTCACAAGTGCGGCACCCCGAACTTATAGCACTATATGCATCGGCTCCGAATCATGTCTTGGGTCAATAGTTGGGTTTGCCCGGCTCCCATGTTTTGGTACCTTACGTTCCGTTATATCGGCTAAGGTAGCACTGGGAGAACCACTGCGATTGCGCCCCGGTTGAGCTGGGTTAACGCCTCAGTGGAGAAAGCTAAAACTGACGTCATGATGAGGTGAGAGCCGGTCGCTGTTCGAGAGGTTTTTTGCGAGTCCTTAAAGACTTATGCCGCTTAGAGCGAGGAGCCGAATACTGTCCGGCCAAGGCGTGGATAGCGCCCCAAATTCGGCCTTCCGAAGACTAGGGGCTTCGCCAAAATTTAAAATTATAGAATTCTATGGCTAAGTGAGAGTGTTCAAGCATTATAAGTCCGGTTGACTTGTTCGCTGTGTTGAGCGCCTCCCTAGATGGACCCAAAAATGGGAACAAGAGCGCTCAAATTTATCCCGAACACCCCAGCACTCGTGGCATGGGGGCTGAAGCCGACGACTTGCCATCTCTCAGATTTGATAAATAGCCGCACAGAAGGTAATATTTTAAATTAACAAGCGTTGCTTAGCGCATATGAACTAAGTTTTCAGCGCACAGGATAACAAAATGCGAGTCTACTCAAATATTACATCTTTGGAGCACTCACCCGCAATAATGCGGGCGCCCTTCAGCACACTCTTATAATACATCTCGGGCATGTGATGCTCCTTGCCCTCTGGTGGCGGGTCCGTCACAAGCTTCTGGGCATCCATCTTGCCCCAGTGCACCTTTGCGCGGGCAAGTGCCCGACGGGCACCCTCAATACAGGCGGAGTGCTTGATGACTTCAACCCACGGGTACGCATCCACCAGCCGCCGCACCAGGCCGAAGTAGCTCCCAGGCATGGCCTCCTTAGGCCACAGCCGAACTATGAGGCCCTTCATGGCCTGTTCGGCCGCCTTGTGGAGCTCGACCAGCTGCTTCAGCTGGTCGCTAAGGGGCACCGGATGTCCGGCCTCAGCATACTGAGACCAGAAGGCCTTCTCCGTCGAGCTCCCCTCCTCGGCCCGGTAGAATGCGGCAGCATCGGACACGCTGCGAGGAAGATCTGTGAATGCTCTTGGAGAGCTCCGAATTCGGGTAAGCAACATGTAATTAACACTCACATGCTTACTTTGCATGAAAAATGCCTTACCCGCTGCTATTTTCTTCACCGCCTCAATCTCCTGGAGGGCCTTGTAGGCTTCGACCTTAGCGGCTTTGGCACTCTCAAGAGCCGTTGCAAGCTCAGACTCTCGAGTCTTCGAGTCACGCTCCAAGCTCTCATGTTTTTTTCACGAGATCCTGGAGCTCTTGCTGTACCTCCACCACCCGCGCCTCCTGTTTCTCTCGCTCGGTGCGCTCCGCGGCCGCATTGCGTTCGGCCGCGGCCACCGCCTCCTTCAGGGTCGCCACCTCGTTAGTGGCCCCTGCAATACCCACATTATCCTTGTCATTTTTCTTGCAACCAAATCCTTTTTTGTAAGGTACAATTTTCATAAGGTATTCCTCACCTTCTTTTTCCTCGAGCTGCTTCTTGGCATGGCCGAACTCGTTCTCGGACCGCTCGAGGTTTTCCTTCAAAGTATTGACCTCCGCAGTCAGTGCGGCGGAGGTCAGCAGCACAACCTGCAATCCCATATTGACATATTTTTTATGACTCCTGCGTTTATCTTTCTAAAGATCCTCAGTCTGGTTTTTCTTTCCGAACATCGAACCGAGCATCAGGGGCTACTGTCTATGCGGTACCGTTTTACATATATTGAAATTCTTACCTCAAAGCCTGTTAGAAGGCTGCTGCAGGCTTCGGTTAGCCCGCTCTTGGCGAGCTGAACCTTCTGAATCACCGCACTCATAACAGTGTGGTGTTCCTCTTTGATGGAGGCGCCGTTGAGCGCCTTCAGCAAATTATCCGGCACCTCCGGTTGGACGGAGGTAGCCGGCGTCGCGGTCTTGCCCTTCTTACGAAGGGGTCGCCCGCCGGACTCCGGAGCCACTGTGGCCTCCGGGGCTGAGTCCGGTGCAAAGTCCGGGAGGTTGTCCTGTGACACCTCCGGGGCCTCCTCCTCCTGGCGGGTCCCTTCCTGGGATCCCACCTCGGCATCGTCCGCGGCACGGGGGGTGGAGGCAGTCGGAAGGGAATCCAAATCCGACGCACCCAAGGACCCGCTCGACGAAGTGGGAAGATCATCCTTGGGCGGACTGCAGGGTTGCATGCGGCATTAGAAAGACATTATGTGGCAAAAAGAAAAAACCTTGAAGTTATTCGGGAGTCCGGATACTTACGTTCTCGCCAGGGGCTTGGCCCTTGGAGGCCAGTCCTCGTCGTCGTCACTGGCGTTGGCGGAGCAGTCCGGGGGAAGAGTTTTTCCCTTCTTGGACCCTTCGGCCTCCCTTGTTGGGGAGGCCTTCCTTTTCTTCCCTCCCCTCGCTGGGGGAGAGGCTTTCTTCTTCTCCTCCTCGCCTTGGGGGGAGGAGTCGGCCTCAGATTCATCATCCGATAGCACCTGAAAACGGGAACTCTTCCGAGTCCCCGTGGCCTTCTTCTTGGCCTTCTTCTCTGGCACCACGTGGGGTGCCGGAGCCAGCAGCCTCGTTAGGCGGGCGTCCGCTGGGTCCTCTGGCAATGAGGCCGGACAGATAGTCCGTTCGGCCTTCGCCAGCCAGTCCTGTCAAAGGTAAAGGGAGTTTAGATCCCGCATAGAGTCAAACTATGGAAAACAAGTGGCAAAATCACTTACCTCGTCAGCTGGACACTGCGAGCGGAATCCGCGATCTTCGGTAGCGGATACGGGAGCCTCGGCGCCCTTGAACAGCACCTTCCAGACATCTTCGTACGTAGTGTCGAAGAGCCCGCTCAGGGTCTGGTGCTGCGCCGGATCGGAGTCCCACATGTTGAAACCCCGTCGTTGGCACGGGAGAATCCGGCGAATGAGCATGACCTGGACTACGTTGACAAGCTTGAGCTTCTTGTCCACCAGCTTCTGGATACAGGCTTGGAGTCCGATCAGCTCCTCCGAATCCCCCCAGATCCAGCCACTCTCTTTCCAGGAGGTGAGCCGTGTAGGGATGCCGGATCTGAATTCGGGGGCCGCCGCCCAATCGGCGTCACGCGGCTCGGTGATGTAGAACCACCCCGATTGCCACCCCTTGATGGTTTCCACGAAAGTGCCCTCCAGCCACGTAACGTGGGACATCCTGCCCACCATGGCGCCTGCACACTCCGCTTGGCTGCCCTTCACAACCTTCGGCTTGACACTGAAGGTCTTAAGCCACAAGCCGAAGTGGGGCTGGATGCAGAGGAAGGCCTCGCACACGACGATAAACGCCGAGATGTTGAGGATGAAATTCGGGGCCAGATCATGGAAATCCAGGCCGTAGTAGAACATGAGCCCCCGGACGAAGGGATGAAGTGGGAAGCCCAGTCCGTGGAGGAAATGAGGAAGAAACACTACCCTCTCATGGGGCCTGGGGGTGGGGATGAGCTCTCCCTCGTCGGGGAGCCGGTGCACGATGTCGCTGGACAAATATCCGGCATCGCGCAGCTTCTGGATCTGCCCCTCCATGACGGAGAAGGCCATCCACTTGCCTCCCGCTCCGGACATAGTTGGAGAAGGTTGAGGAGAGAAGTGCGGACTTGGGCGCTGGAGCTCGAGTTCGCGGAGATGGATAAGCCAAGGAGGAAGAAGGCGCAGGTAAAAGGGTTGGGTCTTTATCCCCTTATATGGGCGGACAAAAACATGTGTCCCCACCGGCCTGGTAAAACTCGCTTATCTCCCAAGCGTCACAATCAATGGCGCGGTTGGGTTACCCACGTCCGTATTGATGGGAATCCCGGAATAAGGGGAACACGATCTCTGCTTTGACAAGACGTGCCAAGGAAACTGCCTCGCTAAACGCGCTGAGGTGGAACAATAAAAACAATTCGAGTAAAGGCTTGGAAGTGGTGTGACGTCACGCCACAGAATACGTCAGCAGATTGATCTTGTGTAATATTATTCTCTCTACGGTGGTATGTGGAATTTATTTTTGCAGAGCCGGACACTATCTTGGTGTTCACAATCTTCTATAAATTATTCGGAGGAGGAACCCGCCTTGCAATGCCGAAGACAATATGCGCGCCGGACTCGTCGTCATTAAAGCCTGGTTCAGGGGCTACTGAGGGAGTTCCGGACTAGGGGGTGTCCGGATAGCCGAACTATCATCATCGGCCGGACTCCAAGACTATGAAGATACAAGATTGAAGACTTCGTCCCGTGTCCGGATGGGACTTTCCTTGGCGTGGAAGGCAAGCTTGGCGATACGGATATGTAGATCTCCTACCTTTGTAACCGACTCTGTGTAACCCTAGCCCTCTCCGGTGTCTATATAAACCGGATGGCTGTAGTCCATAGGACGAACACCAATCATACCATAGGCTAGCTTCTAGGGTTTAGCCTCTTTGATCTCGTGGTAGATCCACTCTTGTAACACATATCATCAATATTAATCAAGCAGGACGTAGGGTTTTACCTCCATCAAGAGGGCCCGAACCTGGGTAAAACATCGTGTCCCTTGTCTCCTGTTACCATCCGCCTAGACGCACAGTTCGGGACCCCCTACCCAAGATCCGCCGGTTTTGACACCGACAACGGTGATACAAGAAACCCTAGCTAGCCGTCTACTGGGAGATAAACGGTTAACGGGAGCCCTCTGCTCGTTTTCCCTTTTTTTGTTCTCCGGGCTTTTGTCAGCACAATTAAGCGATGACAAGTCAGCATCTTCTTCGCCCCCCGAGCCTGGCCCTGTGGCTCGCATAGAGAACTTCCACTGCAAACACACACACACACACACACACACACACACACACACACACACACACACACACACACACACACATACAGCTCCACATTAAAACATACAACTCCACAAAGAAACAACACTCATTGCTCTAAAAAACACACACACTAAAAATAGAAAAGTGAAAAAAACTATAAAAAACCTAAATCTATTAACCAAACCAGCACTACATACACCCTAGGAAATAAAAAAGATTACATCAAAAACCTTGGGCCCGACCATCTTCTTTCTCCCGAACGGGTCGATGGTGTGCCATCTCAAACCTCTCTATTGCCAAAGTCGGGTTTTCGTTGTTGATCGTGGATGAAAAGCCATCAAGGCTGCAGTCCTAGCGGACCAATGCCCGGATAAGAAATCATCGCTGGTAGAAGAGCCACATATCCAAAAGTCAAGCCTCTATTATTTCTCACATGCTTCACGTTGGCACCAGAGACCACACCAATGTGAAGGAGACGGGATTGAAGACCCACCTGCAAAGCAAAGACGCAAATGTTAGGTCGGCAAACCCTATAAGCCCTGACCTCATTGTAAACGATATCGTCAAAATGGGAAGAGCTCGAGGGGACCTTGTTCACCATGCTAATGTCGCCGCCACCACCAAGGACGCGCCAACATGAAACCCTAACCTAGCCTATCCACGAGCCGACATCAAGGCACCGATGTTACCCACCACTTACACCACCAAAGAGGTAGGTGTGGAGGGGCTCGCGGGATCAGCGCCAATGGTGGGCGGGTGGGGAACAAGGCTCTCTTCCTTATCGCCTTTAGGGGGTGGAAGAGAGAAAAAACTAACTTCATAACTAAAAGAATACAATTTGTACTAATAAGTTAAAAGTACGATGAATATATTGTGTAGTATACTAGTGTTGAAACTAAAAGAGAGAAAATATACTAACATGAAAAAATGTCACACCAAGACATTATCTCTTAGCTATATGAAGTCTTTCTCTCTCTCTGTGGTGGTGGTTGGGGGGGGGATCATACATGACAATGTTATTTGGTAAGATATTTCATCATTGCACATATCCCCATGTCCACGCCTCTATGTGGGACATATGTCGTTGCTATATTCGAGCATCTCCAACCAGACCCCCAAAATCAGACACATATGTTCGGATGGACAACTCAGACAAAAAAATCTCTTCAACAGAGGCCCACAAATCATCCTCGCATGCTTGGGTTGTTGGCAAACCGCCAAACCCAATCCATATTTGAACAGAAAATGGGCGTGTTCAAACAACCCGCCATGTCGGACCCAGCTCATACCGTACCACTTTCTCTCTTTCTTTTTCCTGACTTCCCTTTCTTTCTTTTCATCCCTCAATCATATGCATTTGTCTAGACAATTTGATGATATGGGGACAAATGGTGGGTGAAATTTGCATGCACCTACACACATGCGTAATTTCCTCCATAAGAAAAGACCCCAGGCTCTCCTCCTCCCCCATCGGCGCCACTGCCAGTCCGCCCATCTCCGACCTTTGGGTGATGGAGGTGCGGAGGACCTCCCCAACCCTTCTGCGCCAGCGGGAGCGACCCTGCTCTCATTAGATGTCCCTCGGTAGGAATAATGCCTCCCATGTTTGATCCATGTCTCGCTGATGCGTCTAGCATTGTTGGATCTTGCGGGATCCGATCAGTGTTGGTCTCCAATTGATCTGTTTGGATCAGGTTTTCGCTCGTCTTTGTTTGGATGTTTATAGGTTTGATCCTTTCAATCTACGACTCTCTTCATCGATCATGATTGCTGCTCTGGTGCGCTGGTCCTGTGGATCATTGCTAGGTGGTCCATGAACCTGATTGTAATTTTTGTTACCTCCGACGCTCTTTATGCTGCCATGATTGATTATGAATAAATTGAAAGTTTCTCTCGTAAAAAAATGATAATCATAATCAGCGGACGTTTGTCGCGAGCGATGGAAATTGCCAATATTTTGATAGCAAGGTTAGTTGTCATGAGGACGGCAATGATGACAATTTAAGTTTGCAAGCAGGCAATTTTCTGACAGAAAACAAACTGCAGTGAACTTGCCATGCTCGCTAACTGAAATTGCCATGCTCGATGAACACAAATGTCATCCCTCACAGTGAACGTTTGCTGGTTTTGGGGTCAATAAATAAATAAATGTTACATGTATGGACAATTGGTGTTTTCCAAGCATGTCCACGAACACTGTCGGGACAAGTCAATGAACATATGAGAGGTCGGATTAGCCCAGACCATGCTCTTACCCCTGCAAGAAAACAATTACGAGAGCAAGATGAATTGCCATTTGGTTTAAATAAGTGTCCAGGACATCATTTTTGTCCAGGAAATCAGCACATGCCAGCAGATCGATGATTACTACTAGCTCCCCTAAACAAACATGTAATCCATACTAGTACAAGTGTCATCAATCGTGACGCCATGCCGCCATTGGTGTGATGTAGACCAAATTACTCTCGACGTGCCCAATGCGCAGATCGAAAAGAGACACGACTTATGTCACATCTCACGTGCATGTCGCTGGCGCTCTGACCCGTCTCCTCGTGTGTCGTTTCCGTGTCGTTCACGTCCGAGCACAGCTCGGACGCGAACGCCCCACTACTAGGAAAATGCCTACTAATGGTGCACCGGTTTTGCCTACTAATGGCGCATTACCAGTGCGCCATTAGTACCACGCCACTAGTATTCTTTACTAATGGCGCATTACTGGTGTGCCATTAGTATTTGGTATACTAATGGCGCACCAAGCAGTGCGCCATTAGTATGTAACACCATGCGTCATTAGTGTGCCTCCCGGGGGGCCATACGCAAGCATGTGCTTTGTCATACTAATGGCGCATTCTGTGTTGATGCGCCATTAGTATCCTTTGGCATACTAATGGCGCACCTTGTGGTGATGCGCCATTAGTATGAATATTTGTTTTTTTACTTTTTTGATTTTTGCACATGTTACAAAATATATTATTGGACAGAATATAGACAGCAGCACACAGCAACATCAGATTCATCGAATACAATAGAAGATTAGTCTCCGAATACAATTCATCATATTAGTCTCCGAATTCAAAAGACCGAACAAAGATAAAACATTACAAGTCTCAAGACCGTGAGAATCGAGTTTGTCTTCACATTACAAGTCGATATCGATCATCTAAACTACCATCACATAGAAGAGAGCTGTGGTCATCATGATGAGCATCATCGCAATCAAACTGGTCTTCATCCTGTTCCTCCAACGCTCCCTCCTCTCTCCCGCTAGATAGCGGGCATATCTAGATTCGGCCTCCGCCCTAGTGGTATACCCTTTGTAACTGTTACCGCTAAAACGGTGAACCTGTCTCCGACACTCCTCCCAGTCGTCGTAGACTCCGGGAACCTTACCCTTGTACACGACATACGACGGCATCTCTATGCACAAGCCAAACAACAGACAATACATAAGCAATATGTAAGTATGCAACAAAAGGATCGGAAGAGAAAAGCAAGATATTAATAGCACGATTCATGGTCCTACTAATAAATAACATCGATTACATCTAAGTTGAACGACTGTCCAAACCAAAGAGACATACGAATTCATTAAAGTTTAATTACAACATGAGCCAATCAATGTTTCAGAACTACACATCACTACTTTCGACTCGACTCATCGGACAGGAGCGTGGATGAAGCCGCCGTCTATCGTGATGGTCATGAAATCGCGGTCGTTGTCACCCTGCATTTGTAGCATTCCATCTATCTCATTGTTGGACGGTTGATATCTGAGGAAGAACTGCCCCGAGGTATGAAGGACATCTTGATGGATGATGTCCGCAAACTCCGACTGGATGCGAAAGAATTCTTGTCTGAGGTCCGCGTCCTGAATTGCCGATAAGTTCGCGGCCCAATCTTTGAGATTATCTGGTAGCAGAAGGTGATGATGGTCCCTTACGATCACCCGCATGTGATGGAGGGCGTAGTAGGCATCCTTCTGGCCGCCAGGCGGCTGCTTGACGCAACAGAACTTCATATTGTGTGAGAACATGTGCTTGCCGTACTTACGAACTGCCCTGGTGAAGGTGCCTCCAGATTTGGCGTAGCCGGGGAGAACATCATCAAGAACTTTCTTGACATTTATGTAGTCTATCTTGGAGTTACGGTTTTGGTCGAAATACGTGGCCATGAAATATTCCGGGCTTAAGAGGATGAGTGTGCAATGTGTGTCACTGCACAGAACACGGAATGTTAGAAAAAAACAAGAACGATCGAAATCTAAGAAATCATATGTTACGAGGCGGTTAAGGAATGACTTACTCGAGAAAGTAAGCCACAAGGAAGTTATCCTTATCTGGGTTTGCCAGAATGACGCCTTCGAGGTGTGAACTCGCAACTTGGCGGTCCCCAGCGCTGCTCAAGTGCTTGGCACGCATGTAGAAGGGGTCAACTATCACGATGTCCGGGGTCTTGTCTCTAATGATCCGCATCTCCATACTCAGCGAAAACAGCCGAACGAAGGTGTAGTGCAGCGGATGAAGGTTAAACATAGCAAAGATGTCATCAAACCGCAGGACGATCGTACCCCCGATGTCGCCATCCACAAAGCCCTTGCCCTCTGGCACCTTGGCCACGAAAACCGGGTATGCCACATCATTCTCTCTGAGATGCCGCTTCTCCAAAGAAAGAACACTGTCATGCAGACTCCGCATAGCACCGGTTGCAGCATTGAGCATATTTGGCGGTAGCATCACCCTACCCGCCACATGCACCTCCTCGAGATATCCTTAGGTGAAGGTGGCCCGTCCTGAGCACGGATCGAACTCGGTGCTGGCTGGCTCGCATCGGCGCCCTTGTTAGTCTTTCGTTTCTGTCCCTTCTTCTTGATCTCTTATAATGGGACCGAGTTCTGCTCATAGACCGCCTTCTTGAGTGTGTTGGGGCTGATAATATTTCGCACCTCAGCTATCTGAGGCTCGGTGAAGGCGGGAGCTGGAGGCGTCTCCTGAGAACTGAACACCAGACGACGCCTGTTGCAATTGGATTTCTCCGCTGTACCAGCTAGATTGCGGTCGTCTTGGTTGGGTTCTTGAGAAAGAGGCCCACAGAACTCGTCAGCGTACCCATGTTCGGCAAAGTACTTATCGACTTTGGTAAATGTATAGTCGTCGTTGTCGTCGTCGTCCGGATCCTGTGCCATAGGGCTGTTCGGATCCCGTGCCATAGGGATGTCTGGCATAGGGATGTCCGGCAGGTCCGGTAGCGTTGCGGCGTTCTTGCCATGGCTTGGCGCCGGCACGACTGGCGGTCTTGTCTGTGGGGTGGTCTCCCCCGCCCCCAAACGAATCTGGCTCTTCGGCCAAAGCAGGGGCCAGTTTACGCAGGCGCTGAGGGTCATCTCATCTTCTTCGTCGGCCCCAGCGGGTCGAATCGGAGGTAACAACTCGTCGCAGCCTGGCAGCACCCGAACCACCTCAACCCTATACACTATGGGTGGCATCGGATTACCGTGGAACATGGGGTTGCCCGGTTGAACGATTCTGCCCTTGGCGAGATCGACCAACTCGGTGCCCATGACGTGCAGAAGAGTGCAAGGAACGTCGGCGGTGCCCTGCGAAAACATGTACAGGGCGTCAGGGATGCCCAGTCAAAGGCAAGGAGATGAAGTCATCGGATGAGAGGCTTAGTTACCGTGATGCCGTCGAGCTCGGCTAATGTCGAGGCACCGCCAACGGCGGGCGTGCAACTGATGGAGGGGGCGCTTGCTGGCGAGGTGGCGGCCGGCGTACACCCGGGTGCATTAAGCTCCAATGCCCGTGCCGGCGCCGGAGACACGAATACCGCCTCCGCCAGAGACACCAATGGCGCCGCCGCCGGAGACACCAATGGCGCCGCCGGACACACTAATGGCGCCGCCTGCGTGCTGTGCGAGTTGCTGGCCGTGAAGCTGGGAACCGGGGGAGGCCCCTGTTGGCCGCCCGCAATCCACGTCGTCAGCCCATGAATCAACGTAGGCACCATGGTGTTGAGCTTCGTTCCCAGTTGTTGTTCCACTTGCTCTTGGACAAGCTCCAGAATCCGCGCCACTTGTGCATTGAGTGCTTCAACCTCGCGCGTCTGGCTTTCCGAGCTGGTCTTTTTCTCCTTCCGCACACCAGCGGTATAGTATGAACCCATTTTGTGGACAAGCCTTTGCTGGCCACACGACTAGCTAACGTCGGCTTAGTGAGCTTATCCTTGTTTTTCATTATGTTCAATGCCCTATTTAAAGGGGTGTCGAAAGGGGAGCTCTGAGACGACCCCGCGCTACTGCTTGCAGTGTCCTGCAAAAGGAACATGAACCATTTAGAAATATTGGGGATTAATTAGAGTGCAACCATATGGAACTAATTACGCGGGGGTGTATTCCTTACCAGAACAAGCTCAAGCGCCCTGGTCTTCGGATCCGTGGTAAGCTCCTTTGTTATTGGGTCCTCCTTGTACCGGGCCCTAACATAGTTCCTGGTCTGCTTGTCACCGCTGTATTTCTCGAAGCGGGGCGGTAGGCCTTGCTCGGCACGCTCCGCGTCCTCCTTGTCCCATATAGGCTCCGCCACTCTGTAACCGTCGGGACCAAGTTTGTGTTCCCCTAAGTTCAACTCCCGCATTTCTTTCCCCCACTGACTTGATTCGGAGGTTGTGCTGCTCTCGCACTTGATCTTGAACTCCTTGTACTCATCTTTGCTCATCAAAGGATATTTCGCCTTGATCTTCTCATAACTATCACCTTTATCAATCATTCTCTTCACCGCGCTTCTCCAAGTAGACAGGGCCGTGCTCATCTTCGTGAGGGCGGCACTGTTCACTTTATTCCCTGAGAGGCATGTGTTTTCAAATTCGGCGGGGAACTTGTATCGTTCGTGCAGCTTCGTGAAGAGGAGGTTGCGCAAATTCCCGTGGTCCTTATTCCTAAGGTTATCGGTGTTGATCGAGACGGTGCTCCGGAGAATGCACCCGAGCTGAAGCGAGTACCCCTTGACTATATGTTTGGGCTCTGTTGGATGCCCGTCGGAGTCCACTTGAGTGAATTCCTCCTTGAGGGTGCGGAGCGCATTCGGGCGCCGGTCCTTCCTTTGCTTCTTCGGTTGGCTGCCATCTGTGTGTGCGCCGCCATCATCAGTGGTGGCATCCTCGGCGGCACCATCAGTGGTGTCATCCCCGACGCCACTAGGGGTTGTGTAGTCAGGATCAGTGTCTTCCGCGGCGTCCTCATAGCGGTGAGGTTGTTCCTCCATCTCCTGGGACAGCTCCCAGAATTGCTTGCCGCCCGAACCACCGGCCTCATCGTTGTGGGCCATGTTTCGCTCTAAATAGGAAAAAAGTTTGGTCAAAAAGTTGGTTATTGTCAAGGAACAAGATCATGGTCTCATCATTTAGGGTTTGTCAACACCGAGGCATCCTAAAAGCTAAGCTTTTATCATTTAGGGTTTGTCGACGCCGAGGCACCCTAAAAGCCTAAGCGTACATCATTTAGGTTCTCATCGACACCGAGGCATCCGGGGCAGCCAAGTTAAGTTTTCATCATTTAGGGTTTATCGATGCCGAGGCACCCTAGGTTGGGCCTAATCACTTGGCACTAATCACTTGGCTCTATTGCCACCTATGTTGGGTCTATCATCTAGGGTTTATCGATGCTAAGGAGAATTCTAAGTTGGGCCTAATCACTTGGCTCTATTGCCACCTATGTTTTAATGCAGCAAGAATGGCAGGGCAGTTGATCCTACTTAACTAAGTACTAAGATACCCCGGCCCATGCATTAGTCGCAACTACCCCATATGTCCTATTTTTAGCAAAGTCATGCTAAAATTCACGGAAAATTTTAGCATGACCTTTGCTGAAAATAGGACATATGGAGTACCCGAATTTGCCGGAACGGAAGTTAATCGACATTCCGGCAAACTCAAGGGCCTCTCGGGGTACCTGCAAATTCATCACGACACAATGGTCGGAGACAAAACCAGCAAACTAGCAAGATGATCATCATCTTTGCAAGACAGTAGCTCAAGTTTTTGACAGTAGCCTCTGAAGAAAACAGCATTGCAACATTCAAGTTCAGACATACACACTGAACATTTGACCAGTTACCTCTGAAGAAAAATATACGCTGACTATTGGACACAAAGAAAACAACTATTGTAAACATTAAGTCATGGTAGTGTGCGCTGAAGCAATTACAGTATAGGAACAACAACACAACAGTAGCAAATACAAGTCCTCAGTAAGTGTAAGAGAAGTGTACTAGAGCTGTAAACATACTTAAAAAACCCAACTACTAGACACAGCAAATCATGGTCATTTTAACTGTAAAAAGAGTTCCACATGACAGTAGATGATGGAAAGAGCTCAAATACTAGTACAAAGATAAACTTGAAAAATGATCAACAACAGCCGCAGAGATACTATTGTGAAGCAAAATATGAGGAAAAGAGGAAATTCAGAACATGAGAGACAAAACTCTATTTTCATGACAGAACAATTATTACACAATAGAGCCACAGGAAATACAGGGGAAGGAAAATTGTATCACTCTAGATTAGTGTAGCCACTATCTAACAAAACCAGAATGTTAACAAAATTACACCATGATGATACCAAATTCTTGTAGCAGTACAATGAGTTCACAGGATAAAAAAATCACCCACATTCACCAACCCAAACTGGTGGAGATACAACAAACCAGAACATAGCCTCTTAAATTATTTGTTATAAGGTTGTGATTCCATGATGTTATAAGGTACCTATTTTGATCAGAAGCAGCAATTGCCACAAAATAATTTCACACACATATTCCAACAAGCACTTCAAAACAGTAGAATATTTACTAGCTGTGTTTGCCAAACTACAACTATGTGATAGTGAACAACACAAGAGGTGTTGCTGCTCAGGGCTTCAATTTGAAATACTACTAGAAGATAACTAACTAAAAATATGTGGAAGTGGAGCATTACTACTATACAGAAAGATAACGCAATGTAACAAAAGTGTAACTCTATCTACAATGAGTGGAAATGGCCAAGCCTAAACAACTTACTACTTAACCAATTCTTAGACAGGCCATACACAACACGGTGGCTCATAACGTGCCAACCAGTCAGATAACAAGAGCAGTTTAGCACCACTGATATAGTGCTCCAGCTACCAAACCAAACAAGTAAATCAATTACCACACCAGCAGAACCATCTACGACTTACCGTGGCCGATGCACGAAATTCGATTGTAGCTGAGGTTGAGCACGCGAAGCTTCGTCAGTTCCCGAAGCCCCTCGACATTGGCGATCTTGTTCCGCGACAGATCCAGCAAGTGCAGGCCCTTCGGCAGCGATCCCGGGGAGATATGAACTGCATGACGAATAGAACAACCCAAATTCAGTTACTGAATGTCTGAAGATGCTACTGTCTAGTACGGGAGCACGGGAGCGTGCGAGCACGCGGGAACGGTGGCCGCAAGAAGCAGCAACCGTGAGTATGGTTAACTGAAGCTACTATTTTCATCAGGCTGGAGACTGGCAACAAGATAGTAAATATTTATCACTTCTATTCTTGCCCAAAATCACACATTTGTATTTATTACATTAAACTTATGTGCTTACTATTAGATAACCAGTTCAATTATTACATGAAACTAGCGATGGTATAACAACAACAATCATAATATCTACACTTGTACAGGTACAAAGAAATGCTCATGACAGGCACTAATATGCAAGAGGGCAAACTGAGATTAAGGCCACTCCCACATGATAATCCAACGAAACAAGAAGTGCAGAGGCCTTGGACAACACAACTCAACATAAACGAATCGCACAATCAGCAAGCAGCACAGCATTGCAGATCAACTGGTTATCCATCAAGAAACTACGCAAGTACCATGTCGGCAAGCCTGATGCGAGGGCGAAACACAGGCACGACCACTCCTCCCTCTAGCTTAACTCCTAACCCTGCTCCAACTAAAATAAAATCGCAGAGCTCACCAACAAGGCAACAGCTCACCAACACAGCGCTGCCAAACTGTACCCACGTTGGGCATCCCGCCGCGCCGGCAGAGGAAGCAGGCGACCAACCCACACGGGCAGGCGGCGGCGGAGGCCACAAAGCAGCAGCAGCCGCGCCATGGCGCGCAGATCCCGAGGGAAAGCTAGAGAAAGGCGGCCACAAGAAGCAGCAGCAGCGGCACGACGGGGCGGCGGTGAGCTCCTGCACCTAACCCTAGGTCGCCGCCCCGTGGGGGCATGGGGATGAGCGGGGGAGATAGGGAGGGAGGAAGAGAGACTAACCAGGCCGCGCGGGGAGGCTTGCGCCGCCGTCGAGGGGCAGCTCCGACGAGAGAGATTTGGTGGTGGCCGGAGCGGAGATGATGGAGGGCTCGAGGGGGAGGCGGCGCTCGAGGGGGAGGAAGGGGAGAGGGAGGCGGCAGGGGCGCGTGGGCGGCTGCGGCATCGTGGGTCGGGGCAGCGGCGGTGGCACGGTGGAGGGAGGGATGAGGGAGGGAGCCGCGCGGTGGAGGGAGAGGAAGGAAGTGTCGATCTGGCGAGAGGGAGAGGGACGAGGGAGGAACGAAGTGTATGGATGGGGGCAGATTACTAATGGCGCACCACCAGGGGGTGCGCCATTAGAATGTTTTTTTAGTTTGAGCACTCAGGTTATATTCCACCTAACCCAATCCACATCAGAACCCGCCCACTAGCCCGACTGGTCAGCACGCAACACACACACCAGGAGGTCCTGGGTACGATTCCCAGGCTCCCCAATATTTTTTATGCATTTTAAATGTTGTTTGATATTTATTTGTGTTTAAATATGTTCAAACTTGTTTAAATCATAACTGTAATATATTTTTATAAAAACAGTAATAATTTTTTAAAAAATATGTTCAAATTTGTTACTTGAAAATATCATCAGCG
>NC_041393.1:486658619-486662817 GCF_002162155.2 Triticum dicoccoides
GGTGCTCGTCGGTGGTGGTGGAGCGGGGGAGGGTTGCGGTGGGTCGGCGGCGGCGGTGGAGCTAGCGGGGGAGGGTGCGGGTGGGATCGAGATCGAGATGGAGGGGGAATCGAGATCGAGATGGAGGGGGATCGAGATCGAGTGTCCTCATGAATTCAAAAAGTGCCCATGAAATTTAAAAATATTCATGATATCAAAAAGTGCCCATGAAATACAATCGAGAAATGAAGACTACGATTTAAATACAATCGATCTTAGCTAGCTATCTGTTCACAATCTTCTTGCCCTTCTTTTTTGCAAATGGAGTTCTTCTGTGGAACGGACGTCCTTTAGGTAGGGTGGTCCTGCTTCTTCTTGTGGTGTGTGCTGCTACTTCATCGTCGTCGTCATGTTCGATCTTCGGGTCGCCGTACTTGTCGAAGTCTTGCTCATTGGCTACTCCATCCATTCCGATGATCTTCCTTTTGCCTCTCCTCACGACAACATGACTGGGCTTTGACGGGTCGGTAATGAAGAAGCATTGGTGCACTTGGGAAGCCAGTACCCATGGCTCATTTTTCACGGTGACGTTTGCGCCCGCGGTCTTGGATTTGGCTTCGGGTATAACCATGGTGGTGAAATACCGGTCTTCTTTTAGGACATTCTTGGCCCATCTGACACGGAACATCGGGACCTTCTCTCCAGCGTAGCTCAGCTCCCAGATCTCCTCGATCCTTCCGTAGTATCTGTCCTTGTCGTTGCCGGTGTAGGATTCCATCGTTACCCCAGAGTTCTGATAACCATCGCTCTTCATGTCCTTGTTCTCGGTGTAAAATGTGTAGCCGTTGATATCGTACGCCTCATAGGTCATCAGGTTGTGCTCGGCGCCCTGTGACAAGGCGAATATGAGTTGTTCTTCCGTGGAAGAATCCTCTTGTAAAGGCTACGACAGAAGCTTCTGCTTGAACCAACGCGTGAAACATGAGTTGTGCTCTTTGATTATATCTCCGTCCGTCCTTTGTTGGCCTCGGTCATTGTACGTCTTCTCAATAAAGGTTTTGTGCTCTACCACCCAAGGATCGACCACGTCTATGTGTTGTAGCGCGACTAGGTTTTCTCTTTCAAAGTCGGCGAGTCGACCCTCGAAGTCGACATGCATTTCACGGCGACCCTCACGGTGACCCCATCCAGCGAGCCTGCCGAGGTGCCTGTTGACGGGCAGACCAACGGGTTTCTCGATGCCTAGATAATTCGTGCAGTAGGAGATGCACTCTTCGGTCAAAAAGCCCCTGGCTATACTTCCATCTGGACGTGACATGTTGCGAACGTATTCTTTGATGACACCATTCATCCTTTCGAACGGCATCATGCTGTGCAGGAACGTCGGCCCGAGTTGGATGATATCCTCCATGATATGGACCAGCAGATGCACCATAACGTCGAAGAATGCAGGCGGGAAGTACATCTCAAGCTCGCATAGTATCACCACGATCTCTTCCTGTAGCCTTCTGAGTTGCCTGACGCCAATCGACTTCCGAGAGATGACGTCGAAAAATTTGCATAGGCCAAATAGCGTTTCACGGACGTGCGCGTCCATGATCCCACGGATTGCAACTGGAAGTATCTGCGTCATTAGCACGTGACAGTCGTGAGACTTCATCCCGCTGAACTTCTGCTTCGCTGGGTCTAGGTATCTGCTTATCTTCCCCGCGTAACCGTAAGGAAGTTTTACTCCTAGGAGGCAAGTGAAAAACTGCTCGATCTCCTCCTGACTTAGAGTGAAGCACGCGGGAGGGTAGTCATTTCCGGTCTTCTTGGCCTTTTTGCCTTTGCGACGACTTTCTGTGTCCTGCTTCGCCTCATCATCATCATCATCATCATCATCATTAGCGTGAAGCTCCTGCCTGATGCCCATTGATTTCAAGTCTGCCCTTGCTTTCGGCCCATCTTTGGTCCTCTCTGGCATGTTGAGCAGGGTACCAAGCAGACTCTTGCACACGTTCTTCGTGATATGCATGACATCAAGGCTGTGAGGCACACGGTGGATCTTCCAGTACAACAAGTCCCAGAAAACAGACCTTGTTTTCCATACCTTCAGCAGCGGCTCTGGTGCCTTTCGCTTCTTTCCTGGCTCTGGCGCCTTTTGCTTCTTTCCCGGCAGTGGGTAGTCTTTCCAATTTTTCAACAGCTCGTCTATTTCCTCGCCCCTCCTCGTACACGGGCATTTTCGGGGTTCGGTTTCACCATCGAACAGATCTTGCATTTCCTCCACGGGTCATCGTCGCAAAGCCACCTTCGATGTCCCATGAACACGGTTTTCGAAGACTCGGGATCTCTATCTAGCTGGCGATACGTTGTGTCATCCATGCACCTTACGCATCCAGAAAATCCGTGGACTACCTGCCCCGTGAGATATCCGTAACCGAGATAGTCGTGCACCGTCGTGAGCAGTGCGGCTCTCATAGGGAAATATTCTTTCTCTGCGGCGTCCCACGTATTGGCTGGCGTTTTCCACAACGTGTCTAGCTCCTCCTTCAGCAGCCCCAGATACAGATTGATGTCGTTCCCTGGTTGTTTCGGCCCTTCCATTAGCATACTCATGTGAATGTACTTCCTCTTCATGCACAACCAGGGGGAAGGTTGTACATCCACACAAACACAGGCCAGGTGCTATGTGTGCTTCTCTGGCTGCCAAACGGATTGACTCCATCGGTGCTCGCGCCCAGCACGATGTTCCTTGGATCCTTCCCAAATTCTGGGTATTCGAAGTTCAACGCTTGCCACTGGCTCGCATCCTTAGGGTGACTCCGCATCTTGTCTTTTTTATTTATCTTCGGATCATTTCTGTCATCTTCCCGCTTCTTCTCCTCCCTATCCGCGTGCCAACGCAGGAGCTTTGCTACCTTAGGATCCGCGAAATACCGCTGCAGACGAGGAGTGATCGGAAAGTACCACACCGATTTTCGAGGAGCTTTCTTCCTCTTCTTGTATCGAGTGACGCCGCACACCGGACATATGGTAGACTCCGCGTGCTCGTCCCGATAAATGATGCAATTGTTCATGCACACATGGTATTTCACGTGCGGTAAATCCAGAGGACACACGATTTTCTTTGCCTGCTCGAAACTGGTCGGGCACTTGTTCCCCTTGGGAAGACGTTCGTGCCAGAATGACATGTTCTCGTCGAAGCATGCGTCGGTCATTTTGTGTTTTACCTTCATCTCCAGAGCCATGAGCGTTACTTTCAGGGGGTATCCTCGGGCCTGCATCCTTCATACAATGGAGTAACCGCGTCTATCTCGAGTTCATCCAGCTTGGCTTTCTCTCGGGCGGCAGCTCTTGCGTTATCCGTCTGCTTGAGAAGCAGCTCTTGAATATGAGGGTCCTGCACCCAGCCTCCATCGTCGTCTGCTCCGGCATCTTCATCTTCATGATCATGCCCTTCGTCTTGATCTTCCTCATCATCATGTACGACATCTTCTACATGATGACTGTGTACAACATCACCGTCGTGATCATGTCCTGGAGATTCTTCGTCTTCTTGCCCGCCCTCGCCGCGGTGGTACTTGTCTTGTTGCCCTTCCTCATTTCTTGCCCGGCCCCCATGGACGACTTCATAGTCATCTTCATCACCTTGCCACCGATAGCCATCCATGAAACCACGCAAGAGCATGTGGTCCCGCACCTGCCCGGAATCCGGGTCGGCAATAAGGCTCTTCAGCTTGCATCTTCGACACAGACATCTTATCTCCGTCTCGTTCTTTTGAAGCATCTCGGACTTCACGGAGCTCAAAAACCTATTCATGATGCCTTCGGTCATCGTGCGTACCATGGTCGCCTGCGGGGTAGAGCAAAACGATATTTTAGAACCAAGAAAAAATTTGGCATGACCTTCCCTAAAAATAGGACCAAAAAGAATGCATAGTGCCAAAATTCTTGCCGAAACGGAAATGAATCAACATTCCGGCAAAATATTGGCAACTATCGCATTTCAAATACCGGTACCTGCAAACACAAACATATATGCAACACCACAAACATACATAGATCTAGCTAGGCCACAAAAAGTGCATGTGCACGTTGTTGGAGCGAGCTAGGGAGAAAAATAGTAGATCTACATCATGAAGATAGCTTTTCCCTTACTTACCTATCAAAAAAAGGTAATTTCACCACTTAATTTTGATGAATCTATGGTGGAAATGAGGTGAGGAGGAGGAGG
>NC_041393.1:486663188-486695085 GCF_002162155.2 Triticum dicoccoides
CTAATGGCGCACTGTGACACAGTGCACCATTAGTAGTTTAAACTAGTAATGGCGCACTGTGACACGGTGCGCCATTAGTAGTTTTGCAAAAAAAAAGAATAAAAAAAATCAGTACTGGCGCACTCCTTGTCTGGTGCGCCATTACTAGTTAGAACTAGTAATGGCGCACTTCGGTAGGATGCGCCATTAGTATGTATGTAAAAATGAAAAAAAAATTATCACTAGTGGCGCACCTTTTGTCTGGTGCGCCATTAGTGTCTTCCATACTAATGGCGCATCACCAACTGGTGCGCCATTAGTATATAGTAGTGGCGCACTACTTCCCTGGTGCGCCATTAGTGTCAATCCTATCTATAGCCCTTTTCCTAGTAGTGCCCATAAGTTCCTCTCCGACGTCCCGCCCCCTCCAAAGGTCCGCCTGAGCCTGGATCCCCAACGCGGCCTCCCCGTCGCCCATGATCATCTCCACGCACCGCTGCAGCTCGTCTCGGTCCACCGCGCCCTCGCCGTCCACCCGGGCGCGCACGCCGACGCCCATGCGTGCCTCCACCAGCCACGCCACCGTCGGCTGGTCCGTCCACTGCGGCACGACCACCATCGGCACGCCGCTCGTGACGCCCTCCAGCGTCAAGTTCCACCCACAGTGTGTCACGAAGCAGCGCATCGCCGGGTGCGATAGCACCTTCACCTGGTCGCACCACTCAACCACCACCCCTTGCGTGCGCACTACATCGTCGTCGCCGCCGTCCAAAGTCGCGCATTCACCGGCACCCTTGCGCGCCACCCACAGGTACGACCGGCCGGTCGCCTCCAGGCCGCGCCTTGCCTCCTCCTCCTGTCGCTTGCTCATCGAAAGGAAGCTCCCAAACGAGACGTATGTTAGGATCCAGCTAGTAGTTTCACTCAATCACCATGGTTTGGCTACAAATCGAGAATTACAGGAGGAGGAAGCAGAGGAAGGAGGAGAAAGAGGAGGAAGAACACGCTACAGAGAGGGAGATCGCCAGCCAGGCCGAAGCCTTCCGTCCAAGCCGCCTCTTTCGTGGGCACCAGTGTGCCCTTTGTAGTTGGAGCCCATCCATCTTCTGGGCCATATCAAGGCGAATAGGGCCGACCCATAGTATGGTCGCTGACAATCCCCCCTCCATAAGTTTCGGCTTGCCCTCAAGCAGATTCCCTGTCGAACCACCGGGATCCCAAGGCACTTGTACTGCAAGCTGAACCGAATCAAGTATCTTCTCACCTGGATCCCAAGTCAGTTGCTGGTTTTGTAGAATGAGCACACCAGGAACCAGAGTCAGACACAGAGCACTTGGTTGACTAATTGTAGACCATTGATCCATGCTGTCAGGATTATCTCGCCGCCAGGTCTTAGAACAGAAAACCCACGACTGATCCACTGCCCCCTTAGGACTAAGCAAGGCAACACAATAAACTTGCCGTATCTGCAAAGGTGATATATAGACACCATGAGAAAAGCCTGCATCTCTGCACCAGTAGCCCTCAACAAAATATGCTTCTTTGATTCTGCATCCAGTTGTTGCACTCGGCCATGCAATTGCCCACTGAAATTTTGCAGAGCCAGAACCACATAAGAACATGGAGTTACCCAAGTCGCATATGAACGGCAGAATTCCATCAAGGCTAGTATAGAACTGCTCTGGACAAAGCAGCCATGCACGGTTGTCGCTCTCAGCCCTCACGTATGTGATAGCTTCTCCAATTTTTATCATGGGCAACGTAGCAATCCTCCCATCAAGAAAATATTCTTGCCATTGATGAATAAGTCAACACACAATATCCATTTTAATGTTTAGTGCCCCACTTGTTCTAGTCTCTGGAACTGGTATTTCACTCAAATTCAGTTCAGACTCTCGTGTCCAGTGCTCCAGCTCTCTGCAATTTCTTAAGTCCAAGAAAATACCAAGACTCCATTCTATTTTCCCCCTGTCATTGGTCCATATACAATCAGTTGTGGCAGGTGGATTATAAGGTGAAGAGAGATGACCAGTAACCTGAACAAGCTCACTGTAGGTAATCCACATGGATCTACTTGTGAACTCCAACCCTGCAAGAGTGATCAAGCTGAGCAGACCATGGTTCCATTGTGAGGTTACACACAAATTTCTTGTAACAAACTGAGGCCAACTGAAATTGTCTTCCAAGGAGAAACATTTCCACCATAGCCAACTGTCATTTATGAAGCCCACACCTGGATCCCATTGATGCAAGACTAGAGGACGAGTAATTGTACTTGTCTTCAAAGTACTACCAAGAACAGTAATATGCCATAATTCCAGTGACTGAGAGAATGCTTGCTTCAACATGATATCACTGGCAGAATGCCCCAACTTGAGAAACCAAGCTATTATCCATTGGGAAATTTCAGAATTATAGGTGAAGAGCTCAGCCACACACAAAACCAACAAGTTCAACGAGAAGCGATCCACAACCAAGTAAACTTGGAAGAAACTGAAGCAGTTGATATAGCGGGAGACAAGAACATGACCTCTAGAGGGGGGTGGCCAGGCAATTCGCTAGTAGAATGTTTCAAAGATCAACAGGACTGAATAAGAGCAAGAGGACCCAAGGAAGAAGAAATGAGCATCTCTGCCTAACCCTTTTCTGGCAAGCGAAGCACATGCCATATGTGCACTGATAATGCTACTATATAGCATATCTCCTCCAAGACATAAACAATAAGGAGGCCCCCTTAAGAAGAATGATGCACTGTTGGAAGTGGTGATGTCATGTCGTGCAACATAATAATACATGCCATGGAACCTCTTATATACAGCCAAACACACCAAGGAAAAGAACCATGTAGTTGCCCATTGGAAGTCTGCATATGCAACTATTCCAATGTAATTCTTTGTTCTATATGTGTTTTCGAAACTGCAATTGGGCATCTTCTGATGCACAAGGATGCACTGAATTACAATACTACCATGAGCAACACGGAGAACCACTGATATATCATGCTCCAGTAAACTGAATTTGTTCTTATGCTCGTACATTACAGACTTGGTGTCAACATCACCGCAAAAGAATTTATACCTTCCCAGTAGGATTGCAGAGATATGCCAATTGATTTCTTCAGTAGAAAATTTGCGAGTGGGCAACATATATTACCTTGAAGTGGCAGCCATGAAAACCTCAGTGCTTCCAAACATACTTCCGCAATCAGATGCCAATATATTCTTTGTACTAGAATTTCCTTGCTCTGAAGCTCACAGCACAAATCCCCAATCACAACATGAGCTGGTGCATAGACTATATCACTTGATATAATTAATAAGCTCCTCATCCAGACAAGAATTTGCATCTCATGCGCGGCAAAAAATGCATCAGTGGGTCTGAATCTTGTAAAGCACAAATACCAATCATGCAGCGACCCAACTGAATGAGCACAGGTAAACTAGCTGAAGCAATCACGAGGTTCAGAACTTCTTCCAACTGTACCAATGTATATGCCTTTGTCGAGCACCTAGTGAGTGCCAAGTTGTCCAGATTGAAGATAGGGAACAACCAACGCAGCGGCATCTGAATGGCTTCCGGTGCAGCAGGCTCAGGGGCGATGCTGCCTGCAGTCTTGAATGAAGAAAGTGCTGCGGATGAGGTAAGCACCGACTCCTCGGGTGTTTTGTAACTTGGGCACCCTGTCAAATAGGTGGTGGGTGTCGTAGTGGCGTCGTTGGTGTCGTCGACTTCGAGCACCTTGTCATGCACACTGAGCTCCAGGATGGCATTGCCAGTGATCGCTGACGGAGTTGGTGCTGTAGGAGCGGCAAGCTCGGACGGAGTCTTGCTGATGGCGCCCATGGACGCCTCGAGATGGAGGTCGTCGGTGGAAGCATCGGGCACCACATCATGGCGCTGGACCGCACCCAACGCTGCCTTCCATTCCGTGTACGGAGTGTCGTCGTAGAAGTACGACGGCGCCATCACGTCGTCATCCAGCATGGTGATGGTGTAGGTCGGTGGTAGGAGGTCCACGGCAAGGATGCAACAGCCCTCGTAGATGGCATGGCCATCCAGGGCATCTCGAGCTCGGGTCGCCCTCCACCGTGACCGGAACTCAACATATGCCTCCACGCCGTACATCTCGTCCACCACCCGCTCGTAAGCACAGATCACATACCCATCACCGGAGCGACGGAACAACTCGCGAATCGACTCGACGGTGACCGCCTGGCGAACATCGTTGATCCGGGCATGGAGAACTCCCTCGGGGCAGGCAAATTTGTGGCTTGGCATTCTGTGGAACATGATGCAAGCGGAGGATGGAGAAGAAATTTTTGGTGGAATTTTTTTGAGGAATTTGAAGGAGGATCGAACGGCTCTGATACCAATTGTTAGGATCCAACTAGTAGTTTCACTCAATCACCATGGTTTGGCTACAAATCGAGAATTACAGGAGGAGGAAGCAGAGGAAGGAGGAGACAGAGGAGGAAGAACACGCTACAGAGAGGGAGATCGCCAGCCAGGCCGAAGCCTTACGTCCAAGCCGCCTCTTTCGTGGGCACCCGTGTGCCCTTTGTAGTTGGAGCCCATCCATCTTCTGGGCCAGATCGAGGCGAATAGGGCCGGCCCATAGTATGGTCGCTGACAACGTACACCATGGACCGTGCTGGCTTCGTGTCCAGCCACTCCATGTACCCCTTCCCGTCGTCGCGCCGGAATAGGTCCGTGCTCGATAGAGATGCCTCGTCCGGCACCACCGGCCCGACAGCGACGACCTCGAACTGCACGACTGCGCGGAGCGCGCTGGGCTCCAGCGCATCGAAAGTGTTGACGAGCACCTTGGGCTTGTACTCGTCGAGCACCAAGAAGAGATCGCGCATCATGTCCAGCAGCAGGTAGTGCGGGTGCTCCGGCGAGGTGATAGACACGACCGACGGGAGTGCGCTGGACCTGAGAGGCGGTAGTCCTGGAAGCTCGACGGCGGCGTTGGGTCAGCGTCGTTGGTGCATGAGGCGATGAGAGCTTCGTGGCCGTGGAAGTAGTGGTAGTACACAGCGAACACGGCAGCCGGCTGGATCCAGTAGAGCGTCGTGGGGACCCCGTGCGCGCGCGCGACGTGGGGTGCCCACCCTGCAAGGAAGGCATAGACCATGCGCGTCATGGGACGGCCCCGCGCAGCGAGGCTGGCGACGACGGCAGAGAGCTTCTCGCGCCCCACGGCGCGCGCGTGCTCCTTGTAGGTGTCCATGCCGTGCACCTCGGGCCTAAACCCCTCGTCGAAGCCGTCGGAGTAGGGGGCGTACAGCACGCCGGCGTCGTCCACGATCTCTTCGTCGGGGGTCGCTAGGGAGAGGAACATTAGCCAACGGCCTCCAACGGCGCTGCAGAAAGTGACGGGCGCACCCGGCATCAACACCATCACTCAGGCGGCGAGGCGGTGCGCCAGGTTGATGTGGCCCTGCATCGGCGTGGTGACGAACAGGAAGTGCGGTTTAGCTGAGGGTACTTCCATTGAGCTAAGTTTTTGGGAAGGGACGGCGTGGTTCTCTGGAGAAGGATATAGATCCACAACATGAGCTCAGGGCATCTCCAAGATGGTGTCGCAAAAATGAACTCACTATCCGTGAACAGGTCGGCCATCTAAGGGCATGTATAATGCATAGCCTCAAGGTGATGCCTCACATGCCATGTAGGATCGGATATGACGTAAAGTAGGTTCGGATAGGGAAGCGGGATCCTCTCCAGGAGACGGGTGCTTGAAGAGAAAAAGTATGGTCCGGTGACAAAAACTGAAAAGGTTGGAGTGAAAAGTAGAGATGCATGTGTGCTAGCGTTTTTATTTTCTATTTCTTAATGAGGCCAACTAGTGGTAGCTTGCATTGGGGAGAAAAAATAAATGTAGGTGCCTCAAATTACTTTTTGTCATGAGGCATATGTATCCATATGCCACCATTGTACATGCCCTAAAAACATCTTCTAAGTATCATTCAATTGGCCTTCGAGTAAGGGCGATGATACGCATCGGTGCACCGGCCCAAACATTTGGATGGTCTGCTACTAGCCACCCAATCTAGAAAACACAAACTGTCAGATCTCAGAGTCGTCTTCTTCCCTTTCCTCGTCTTCCTTCTCAGTCTCGCACACATGAAAAAAGGGATCTGCACGCTCTCCCACAGGCACACCACCCCCTCCTCGTCACCGATGTGTCCGTGCCGGACGAGCTCCGGCGAGCCCCCCCGGATCGCCACCATTGATTTTAGGCAAGATTCAGTACCATGGATGCAACTCTAAAAGATGGGTCGAATCTAGTGCCCGAGCGCCATGATTGCAACGTCCCCACCGTTACCCTGCCTCCGGGTCATTGCGGTGGTCGCCTTACACCATCGTGTCCAGCGAAAAAAGATCTAAAAAAGCAACAAACGCTCAATGGTCGGTTGAAGCAAAATCATTAAAGGTTCCAGCAAAAAGAGACATCGTTTCCAGCAAAATCAAGCTCAACACAGGGAACTTTAGTGATTGATTGGTAGCAAAAACAAATGCTAGTTCCAGCAAAAATAAACGCTTGTTCCAGCAAAATAACTTAGTAGGGATACTCCAATCGGTTTCGATTGTAGTAAACAAAAGAAGGATTGTAACAAAAAGAAAAACTAGTTCCAGCAAAAATTACACTGGTTCAAGCAAAAACACGTGTCGTCGGCGAGGGCGCATCTGGTTCCAGCAAATCGCATGGCCGATGGCAGCAAAAACTGATGCCGGTTCCAGCAAATGGATGACCGGTTGCAGCAAAAAAGGGTCATCAGCAGCCCGCCGTCCGTCTCTATGGCGTGAAGACCTTTTGTCGATTGAAGCAGCGGGGGCGCCGATTCCAACTCTGGGATGCCCGACTGCAGCAAAAAGGCGTCGCCGGCTGTCGCGGGTGTTGGGGAACGCGGTAATTTCAAAAATTTCCCTACGATCAAGCAAGATCTATCTAGGAGATGCATAGCAACGAGAGGGGAGAGTGTGTCCACGTACCCTCGTAGATCGAAAGCGGAAGCGTTTAGTTAATGAGGTTGATGTAGTCGAACTTCTTCGCGATCCAACCGATCCAAGTACCGAACGTACGGCACCTCCACGTTCAGCACACGTTCATCTCGATGACGTCCCTCGTGCTCTTGATCCACTTGAGGACAAGGGTGAGTTCCGTCAGCACGACGGCGTGGCGACGGTGATGATGATGCTACCGGCGCAGGGCTTCGTCTAAGCACTGCGATGGTATGATCGAGGTGTGTAACTGTGGAGGGGGCACCGCATACGGTTAAGAGAAACTTGTGTGTTCTAGGTGCCCCTGCCCCCGTATATAAAGGACGGAGGGGGATGCCGGCCGGCCCTATGGTGCGCCCAGGAGGAGTCCTACTAGGACATCCTAGTCGTAGTAGGATTCCCCTCCAAGGAAGAGAGGGGGAAGGAAGGAAAGGGAGAGGGAGTAGGGAAGGGGGCGCCGCCCCCCTTCCCTCATCCAATTCAGACTGCTAAGGGGGGGGGGCGCAGCCTGCCCTGGCGGTCCTCCTCTCTCTCCACTAAGACCCATGGCGGCCCGAGATTCGACCGTCGGTATCATCATATGTAGTTCAATCTCATTACCGGCAAGTCTCTTTACTCGTTCCATAATACTTCATCCCGCAACTAACTCATTAGCCACATTGCTTGCAAGGCTTATAGTGATGAGCATTACCGAGAGGGCCCAGAGATACCTCTCCGAAACACGGAGTGACAAATCCTAATCTTGATCTATGCCAACACCTATAGAGCATCTTTATAATCACCCAGTTATGTTGTGACGTTTGATAGCACACAAGGTGTTCCTCCGGTATTCGGGAGTTGCATAATCTCACAGTCTGAGGAACATGTATAAGTCATGAAGAAAGCAGTAGCAATGAAACTGGAACGATCATAATGCTAAGCTAACAGATGGGTCATGTCCATCACATCATTCTCCTAATGATGTGATCCCGTCCATCAAATGACAACACATGTCTATGGTTAGGAAACTTAACCATCTTAACCATCTTTGATTAATGAGCTAGTCAAGTAGAGGCATACTAGGGACACTATGTTTTGTCTATGTATTCACACATGTACTAAGTTTCCGGTTAATACAATTCTAGCATGAATAATAAACATTTATCATGAAATAAGGAAATAAATAATAGCTTTATTATTGCCTCCAGGGCATATTTCCTTCAGTCTCCCAGTTGCACTAGAGTCAATAATCTAGTTCACATCGCCATGTGATTTAACACCAATAGTTCACATCTGTATGTGAATAACACCCATAGTTCACATCGCCATGTGACCAACACCCAAAGTGTTTACTATAGTCAATAATCTAGTTCACATCGCTATGTGATTAACACCAAAAGAGTACTAAGGTGTGATCATGTTTTGCTCGTGAGAGAAGTTTAGTCAACGGGTCTGTCACATTCAGAGCCGTATGTATTTTGCAAATATCTATGTCTACAATGCTCTGCATGAGCTACTCTAGATAGATGCTCCCACATTCAATATGTATCCAGATTCAGACTTAGAGTCATCTGGATCGGTATAAAATCTTGCATCAATGTAACTCTTTATGATGAACTCTTTATCACCTCCATAACCGAGAAATACTTCCTTAGTCCTCTTAGATAACTAAGGATAACTTTGACCGCTTGAAAGTGCAACTAATCCCAGGTGTGCATATAAGCTTCAAAGCAAATGGTGTTGATGACTTTGTTGGTCAGAAGCTCACCAAGTGGAATGATGAGCTCATTATGCAATTCTACTCAACAACTCACTTCTATCCAGATGGAAGAATTGTGTGGATGACAGAAGGGCAGAGGCACCAATCAACTGTTGATGAGTGGGCTAGGCTCATAAATGCCCCTGAAGAAGAAGGAAATGACATAGATGTGTATGTTGAGAAGAAGAAAGATCACATCACCATGGCCAATATGTATAAGGAAATTCTAGATAAGGCCTTGGAAACACATAAGTTTGGATCATTCTACTATTTGTTTTCTGGTTTGGCCACCATAAACACCATCTTGAGGCACACTTTGTTGCCCAAATCTGGAGATCATAGGATGATCAGAGGCCATTCCATCAACTTGCTGCAGCTGTTTGATGTTGTGCCACAGAAGTTCAAGGTCATGAGCTTAATTGTTGAGACAATCAAAAGGACAGCAGCTGACCAGAAGAGATATTGTGGATATGCTCCACACATACAAGAGCTAATCAATTCCAAGATGAAGCAAGGAGTGTATCTTTTGGACAAAGAACATCTTCCTTTGCTGCCTGAATTTGAGGACAACACAGTTGTCATGGATGCTGAAGATCCATCCTCAGTTGCAGCTCATGGGAAGAAGGAGAAGGCCAGAGCAGAAAAGGCATCAAAGATGCCAAGTGCAACAGAGGCTTCAGAAGTCTTTCTCAAGTCAAAACAAGACTGATACGTCTCCAACGTATCTATAATTTTTGATTGCTCCATGCTATTATATTACCCTTTTTGGATGTTTATGGGCTTTATTTTACACATTTATATCATTTTCGGGACTAACCTACTAACCGAAGGCCCAGCCAGTATTGCTGTTTTTTTTGCCTATTTCAGTATTTCGAAGAAAAGGAATATCAAACGGAGTCCAAATGGAATGAAACCTTCAGGAGCGTGATTTTTGGAATGAACGTGATCCAGAGGACTTGGAGTGCAAGTCAAGAAGCAGCCGAGGCAGCCACGAGAGGGTAGGGCGCCCCCTATAGGGCGCGCCCTCTGTCTCGTGGGCCCCTCGGGCGGCCACCGACATACTTCTTCCTCCTATATAAGCCTACGTACCCCAAAAACATCCAGGGAGCCAACGAAACACAATTTCCACCACCGTAACCTTCTGTATCTGCGAGATCTCATCTTGGAGCCTTCGCCGGCGCTCTGCCGGAGGGGGAATCGACCATGGAGGGCTTCTACATCAACACCATAGCCCCTCCGATGAGTTGTGAGTAGTTTACCACAGACCTACGGGTCCATAGTTATTAGCTAGATGGCTTCTTCTCTCTTTTTGGATCTCAATACAATGTTCTCCCCCTCTCTTGTGGAGATCTATTTGATGTAAACTCTTTTTGCGGTGTGTTTGTCGAGATCCGATGAATTGTGGTTTATGATCAAGTTTATCTATGAGAAATATTTGAATCTCCTCTGAATTCTTTTATGTATGATTGAGTTATCTTTGCAAGTCTCTTCGAATTATCAGTTTGGTTTGGCCTACTAGATTGATCTTTCTTGCCATGGGAGAAGTGCTTAGCTTTGGGTTCAATCTTGCGGTGTCCTTACCCAGTGACAGAAAGGGTTGCAAGGCACGTATTGTATTGTTGCCATCGAGGATAAAAAGGTTGCCATCGAGGATAAAAAGATGGGGTTTATATCATATTGCATGAGTTTATCCCTCTACATCATGTCATCTTGCTTAATGCGTTACTCTGTTCTTATGAACTTAATACTCTAGATGCAGGCAGGAGTCGGTCAATGTGTGGAGTAATAGTAGTAGATGCAGGCAGGAGTCGATCTACTTGTTGCGGACGTGATGCCTATATACATGATCATGCCTAGATAATCTCATAATTATTCGCTTTTCTATCAATTGCTCGACAGTAATTTGTTCACCCACCGTAATACTTATGCTATCTTGAGAGAAGCCACTAGTGAAACCTATGGCCCCCGGGTCTATCTCTTATCATATTTTCCTCCAATCTACTTTTATTTGCATCTTTACTTTTTGCATCTATATTATAAAATACCGAAAATATATTTATCTTATCATACTATCTCTATCAGATCTCAGTTTCGGAAGTGGCCGTGAAGGGATTGACAACCCCTTTATTGCGTTGGTTGCGAGTTCTTTGTTTGTTTGTGTAGGTGCGTGGGACTTTTGAGGAGCCTCCTACTGGATTGATACCTTGGTTCTCAAAAACTGAGGGAAATACTTACGCTACTATTGTTGCATCACCCTTTCCTCTTCAAGGAAAACCAACGCAAGCTCAAGACGTAGCAAAGACCAGCTTGGATTTCTAATTCAAGCAACCCTAAGGATTGAGAAAGGACTAGCTACCCTGACTCAGAACCAGGAGAGCTTGGAGAGGATAATAGAGACAAAATTCAATGATCTGGACTTGAAGGTGACTGAGATTCAGACAACTATTGAAGAACTCCAAGAAGAAGCTCAGGAGAGGAAGGACAAAGCTACTACACAGGTGTGCCACAGAGTGCCTAGGGCACAGAGGTCTGCAGACTGCAGCAGTGCCAGTGACAGACACCAGAGCTACAACTTCAGCACCTGCAGCCACAGCTCCCACAACTCCTGTTGCCCCTCCAGTGGCAACCCCTCCAGCTCCAACATCATCTACAGATGCATTCGTCCTTGGAGTCATCTCAACACCTCCTTCCGAAGATTAGGCCTAGAGAGACGCATAAGACTATGGATTTTCGAGCTTTTTGGTAACTTTTTTGCAAAGGGGGAGAAAGTGTATAGATCATAGGCTTCGGAGAGAGAGAGAGAGTTGTATCTTTTTGCTACTTATTTGCTTTGCTTGCCTGGTTGAGATACATTATGTCTGTGTGTGTGATACTTTGTATGATCATGTGCTTGATCATATCACTCTTTATGCTTATGCTTGAATGATGACATTATCTATCTCCTATATGATCATTCACTTTGCCTTGGTGATCAGTGCTTGTTTTTACTTATCATCATTTTGAGCGCTCCACCAAGATGTATGTGACATGGAAGAGTAACCCATGATCCTAACAGATTGTGCATTTGTAGTCCAAACCAAATTTTAAACTATGCACAAATTTAGGGGGAGCTCTTGCTTATCACATACTTCTCAAAGCGACAATGCACTTCATTCTTATTATCATTTGTCGAAGCTTTGATCTATATGTTGCCATCAATTACCAAAAAGGGGGAGATTGAAAGTGCAACTAATCCCTGGGTGGTTTTGGTAATTCTTAACAACATATAGTTCATTGAACTAATGCTATTTCAAGATAATCATTTCAGAAAGTTCAATGATTGGCATGGCATGGACTAGAGATGTGGACCCCTCAAAATGCAAAGGACATATATTGGCAACAAGCTCAAGACTCTACATTTTCATTTTAGTGATCGAAGATCACGTTGAGTCCATAGGAAAGCCAATACTATTAAAAGGGGATGAGGTGTTGCTTAATGGCTTACTTGCTCAAACTGCTTAGTGATATGCTCCAAAACCCTCCGCCACTTTCTCATTTCCACATATATCCTAAACCTAAAGTCAAATTCGGCCCCACCGCTTTGATCTATCCGGCGCCACCGAGTTTCATTTGACATATCCACTGCCACAAACCCTAGTTACTTCGGTCTCACCGATAGGGATCTCAGTCTCATCGAGATGGGATTGCAAACTCTCTGTTTCCTTTTTGTAACATTTCGGTCTCACGGAAATGAGCAAATCGGCCCCATCGAGTCTGCATTGCATAGTCTCTATTTCCTTTTCGTAACACTTCGATCCCACCGAAGTGAGCGAATCGGTCCCACCGAGTTTGCCTGACCAACCCTCTGTGTACCTATTGAAGAAATTGGTCCCACCGAGTTTATGAGATCGGTCACACCAAGATTACGTTATGCCCTAACCCTAACATATCGGTCCCACCGAGATGACTATATTGGTCCCACCGAAAATCCTAGCGTTCACATTTTTACCTGGATCAGTCTAATCGAATTTGTTGATTCGGTCCCATCGAGTTTCGTGATCTGTGTGTAACGGTTAGATTTTGTGTGGAGGCTATATATACCCCTCCACACACTTTTCATTCGTGGAGAGAGCCATCATAACAAACCTACACTTCCATTACTCATTTTTTGAGAGAGAACCACCAACTCATGTGTTGAGGCCAAGATATTCCAATCCTACCATATGAATCCATATCTCTAGCCTTCCCCAAGTTGCTTTCCACTCAAATCATCTTTCCACCATAGCCAAATCTGTGTGAGAGAGTTGAGTGTTTGGGAGACTATCATTTAAAGCACAAGAGCAAGGAGTTCATCAACAACACACCATCTATTATATTTTGGTGAGTGGTGTCTCCTAGATTGGTTAGGTGTCACTTGGGAGCCTCTATCAAGATTGTGGAGTTGAACCAAGGAGTTTGTAAGGGCAAGGAGATCGCCTACTTCGTGAAGATCTACCCTAGTGAGGCAAGTCCTTTGTGTGCGATGGCCATGATGGGATAGACAAGGTTGCTTCTTCGTGGACCCTTCGTGGGTGGAGCCCTCCAAGGACTTGCGCAACTGTTACCCTCCGTGGGTTGAAGTCTCCATCAACGTGGATGTACGATAGCACCACCTATCAAAACCACGCCAAAAATCTCCATGTCAACATTGCATTTGCTCCCTCCAAACTCCACCCATTTACTTTCTTGCAAGTTGCATGCTTTACTTTCCGCTGCCCATATACTCTTTGCATGCTTGCTTGAATTGTATTGAGATTGCTTGACTTGTGCTAAGTTGCTAAAATCTGCCAAGAACTAAAATTGGGAAAATTTTACGTTTTTATTTGGTCAAGTAGTCTAATCACCCCCCTCTAGACATACTTTCGATCTTACAAGTGGTATCAGAGCTTTGGTCTCCATTTTCCTTGATTTCTATAGATTTGGTGATCATAGCCTTGGTTTCACAACCTAGGAGAGTGTGGCATCTAGCAAGGGAAATTACCACCGTAGAGGTCCTTATTTTGATGGTACAAATTTTGCTAGTTGGAAACATAAGATGAAAATGCATATTCTTGGACATAACCCCGCCGTTTGGGCTATTTGTGTGTATTGGCTTGCAAGGTGAATTCTTTGATGGGAGAGAACCAAACCGCGAAGCTACCACGGAAGAATTGAAGATGTTGCAATACAATGCTCAAGCTTGCGATATCCTCTTCAATGGATTGTGCCCCGAAGAATTCAACAAAACAATCGTCTCGATAATGCAAATGAAATTTGGGATACTTTGATTGATATGCATGAAGGTACCGACTCCGTCAAGGAATCCAAGTTGGATGTGCTTCAAAGTCAACTTGACAAGTTCAAAATGAAGGATGGTGAAGGTGTCACCGAAATGTAATCTAGGCTTGCTCTCATCACAAATGAGATTGTCGGATTTGGAAGTGAGGAGATGACCGACAAATTCACCATCAAGAAGATCTTAAGAGCCTTGGATGGAAAATATGATACTGTGTGCACATTGATCCAAATGATGCCAAATTACAAAGATCTCAAGCCAACCGAAGTCATTGGAAGAATTGTTGCTCATGAGATGTCACTCAAGGACAAAGAAGAGCTTCACAACAAGTCTAGTGGTGCTTACAAAGCCTCATGTGTTGCTCCTACATCATCAAATGATAAACAAGCCTTCAATGAAGAATTGAGCTTAATGGTGAAGAACTTCAACAAGTTCTACAAGAGTAGAAGCAAGGAAAGAAGTTCCAAGTCAAGGTCCTACAATGACAAAAGATCTTCTAGTCGTGAGCGAAACTGCTACAATTGTGGAAGACCCGGACACTACTCCAATGAGTGTAGGAATCCCTACAAAATAAGAGAAGACTGACCTAAAAGAAGAAGAAAAAGGGAAGAATCACCTCCAAGAGAGAGGAGTAGCTAGAGATGATCGCTATGAATGAAGAACCTCTCGAAGAAGCAAGGATTCGAAAAGGAAGGACAAGTCATCAAGGAGCTACACAAAACGAAGACATCAAGCTCATGTTGGTGAATGGGTATCCGTCTCCGACTCCGACCACCACTCCGAGAGAAGTTATCACTCCGACTCCGAATATACTCAAGATGAAGGTGTTGCTGGTCTAGCACTTGTGTCAATCAACTCCTATGACATATTTGATTCACCAAATGAAGGAATTGTGAGATGCTTCATGGCTAAAGGCCCCAAGGTAACACACCCCGAGTATGTTGATTTCAATAGTGATGAAGATGACTTGGTAGGTGATGATGATTTACTTGTTGACAACTCTAGTGATGAATACTATGATGAAACATCAATTAATCATGCTAATCAAGATAAAATGAATGACAATGATAAGAAGGAGATTGAGCGGCTAACTAAAGAACTAAACACTCTTAAGTTAGCTCATGAAACTACTTTAGAAGATCATCGAGAACTTTTAAAAACTCATGAGAAGATACCCTTTGAAAAGCTCAATCTTGATCAAGAGCATGAGTTCTTAAAGGCCATCAATGATGATCTTCGGAAGAAAAGTTCTTCTTACATTGCCAAGCGTTTACTCTTGTCTACTTACATGCCACAAGTAAAATCTAACAACAAGAACAAGAAAAATTCTTCTTCTAGTAGTAACAATAATCATGCTAAAACCAATACTGTTGCTTCTAGTAGTTCTCTTGATTCCACTAATGATTCTCTTAGCCAAGTTACACTTGAGCAAGAAAATAGCTTATTGAAGGGAATTATAGAGAAAGGTGTTTACAAAAGCCTTGCCGGAAGTAAGCAATTTGAAGAAATTGTATGCAAGCAAGGAAGGCACTAGAAGAATCAAGGTGTTGGTTTTGAACGAAATTTCAATGCCAATGGAGTTGAGTGGGAAGAAGATCAGTACCCCAAGACGAAGTTTGTTCCTCAACAAGAGAAGTATGACCCTACTTCCTTCAAGGGGACACAAGCTCAAGATGATCTTCCACCACAAGACCACAAGCTAAAAGGCCAGTACAAGCTTCAAGAAGAGATTGATGCATTTGAATATGCTCCGAAGGCCTTGGTCAAGTGGGTTCCCAAGACTACATCAAGTTCTACTTCATCAAGTACATCTACAACTCCAAGGATTCCCATTAAGATGATGTGGATCCCGAAGAAGAAGAACTAGAGAGTTCTTGAGGGTGCCTCCGCCAACATACTTCACTCATATTCATTTTGGCAAGGACAAGTGCAAATAACTTCCACATCTTGCACTAGTTCAGGAGTCACAAATCCTCTTGTTGGTAAGACAAGGGACAAGGTAACCTAATGCTTTCATGGACATCATCATGTGTGTGCTTCACTCTATGTCTATGGATATCTTTGTTTGTTCCTTGTGGGACTAACCCATGTAGGTATTGGAAGTGCAACTCACTCCAATGGATTGCTTCAGATGATCTACATCAACAATGAGCATCCACATATTCGATATCTACATGAAGTCATCATCGACAAAACCCAAGGTTAGTTGATCCCTCTTAGGGGGGATATCACATCTAGGGGGAGCTTTACTCTAAGATTTGAGCTAAAGCAACTCTAATGGTGTGAACACAACACTGCTTTATGTAAAAGTGGTAACCCCACTTGTGCTTAAACAATGAGTATGACCTATGATCAAATCTTCTCATTTGACTCCTAAGTCAACATACTCATATATAGATGACCTAGTCATCGCCAATTGCTTGATAGATGCTTGTGCATGCTTTGCCACATATTTCATTTGCCATTTTATTGTGTGAGCATGTTGGTTGCATACTTTTCTCATTCGAGGACATCCATTTGTTGCTTTGATTGTTTGGAGTTTCTTCTTTTTGCCAAATGCATGGACAAGAATGCCTAAGAACTCCCTCTAGCTATCTATGCTTTTCTCTTCTCAAATTCTATTCATGCTACATCACAAAGTTTGATCTAAGTCAAATTCAAATCCTCTGTGTGAGGAGCACTCAGAGTTCCATTTTTTCATAGACTTAAAACTTCCAAAACCTCTCTATGTATTTCGGTCTGACCGACTCCTCCATTTTGGTCACACCGAGTTCACTGGGTTGATCAAGTTTCAATATTGGTGCAATCGATTAGAACCTTTTGGTCTCACCGAGTTGCAGTAACCGCTTGCGATTCTGCGTCTTGGTGCCATTGAGTTGTTCCACTCGGTCACATCGAGAATGTCAGGATATATATACTGATTGGCCAGATTTTGGAAATCACTTCAAAACTTCTTCGTCCGCGCGTGTCCTGCTCTGCCTCTCGGGTCTTCGGATCATCACCTCATCGCCAGCGACCTCCCGCCGCTGGTCTCCGCCGCCGTCAACAGATTTCAATGCCGTCGTTGCCGCCGTAGCGAACTCACCGCCGGACTAGGGTATGAGTTCGACCCCTTGTGCATTCTTTTTACTTCCGATTCCAAGCACAAGGTCAATGCCATGTTCTTTACCACGTATGAGATCGATCCATCCATAGAGAATCTCCATTAGACTAGATTTGAATTGAAAATTTAGGGTTAGGTTTTCACCGGACTCATCTCAGACCGATCGAGTTGTAGGAATCGGTTCCACCTATTTGGCTTAGGCCAAAGCACAAGTGATTTTTGGTCCGGCCGAAAGATGCAAATCGTTGTGACCGATACGAGGACTTTGTGAAACCCTAGCAAACTCGGAGTCACCGAACTGTGCCTCAGTCTGACTGATTCCACATGTTCAGAGTCCAAAGTTGCTTCGGTGTCACTGAGTTTTACAAATCGGTAGCTCCGAAAAGCTTCCTGTAGAAACTAAAACTAAGTTTTTGACTCATTCTTTTTGCAAAAACTCTACACTTTGTGATGCTCATCTACTCTACCTCATCTATATCTATTCACAGGGTCTGCTGTTAGTTTGATTTGCCAGGATCTCTGACAAGAGTGAAAGCCAGAACAAATCAGAAGATCAAGTGAACATGAGTGAGGGCACTAGTCCCTCTAGCAGCTCTGATGATGGCAGCAGGAGCACTCTAAGCAATTTTCCCAAGGCAGCTACAAGGACAAGGAAGAAGAGAACCTCAGATTCAGAGGATGAGGACTATGTGGCTGCTGAGGAGGAAGTAAGCTCCAAAAAGAAAGTGCTGAAGAAGGAATATGGAACTGCTGCTGTAACAAAACCTGGTATGCATAAGAAGACACCTGCCAGGAGAGTTCCCATGTCTAAGGCCAGAACGTCCACTTAGGAAACTATGGTCTTCACACTTGAGCCAAGAGCATATGAAGAAGGGAAGAAGAGGGTCATAAAAACTACAACTAGAGTGATTGGAAATCCATCTATGAGGAAGGATTCTGCTAGTGAAGAGGAAGAGGAAGAAGAGGTTGCTGCTTAAGCACCTCCTGCTAAGGCACATAAGCTGATGGGGGATGCCATCAAGTCTGGGGCAGCTCCTTCTAAGCCCAAGACATCCCCCAAAGCTCCAGCTCAAGCTCCAAAGAGAAACACCAGAAACATACCTACAACAAAGAGGAACAAGTCCCCAGTGCCTGAAGCTGCAGAAGAAGCTGAAGCCCAAGTGCTTAGGAAGCTCAAGATCAAGATTCCAGACCACAATGACAGTCACTTAGTGGCTGAACACATGAAGGAAAGAAAGGATGCTGGTCTCAGGAAATGGAGACAAGCAGATCCATATGCTGCAAGGAGGAGGACTGCAGTGGAATACAGGTTCCACACCAAAGAGCAACATGATTTTTATGAGATAGTGTTGCTGGACAAGAAACCCATAGTGAGTGATATGAGATGGGTGGACTGGAAATTCATTGATCCTAATGCTGATCATTTCCAGATGTGCATGAAAGCTTGAAAGCAAATGGTGTTGATGACTTTTTTGGTCAGAAGCTCACCAAGTGGAATGATGAGCTCATTATGCAATTCTACTCAACAACTCACTTCTATCCAGATGGAAGAATTGTGTGGATGACAGAAGGGTAGAGGCACCAATCAACTATTGATGAGTGGGCTAGGCTCATAAATGCCCCTGAAGAAGAAGAAAATGACAAATATGTGTATACTGAGAAGAAGAAAGATCACAGCACCATGGCCAATATGTATAAGGAAATTCTAGATAAGGCCTTGGAAACACATAAATTTGGATTAGTCTACTATTTGTTGTCTAGTTTGGCCACCATAAACACCATCTTGAGGCACATTTTGTTACCCAAATATAGAGATCACATGATGATTAGAGGCCATTCCATCAACTTGCTGCAGCTGTTTGATGTTGTGCCACCGAAGTTCAAGGTCATGAGCTTAATTGTTGAGACAATCAAAAGGACAGCAGCTGACCAGAAGAGATCTTGTGGATATGCTACACATATCCAAGAGCTAATCAATTCCAAGATAAAGCAAGGAGTGCATCTTTTGGACAAAGAACATCTTCCTTTGCTGCCTGAATTTGAGGACAACACAGTTTTCATGGACGCTGAAGATCCATCCTCAGTTGCAACTCATGAGAAGAAGGAGAAGGCCAGAGCAGAAAAGGCAGCAAAGATGCCAAGTGCAGCAGAGGCTTCAGAAGTCTTTCTCAAGTCAAAACAAGACCAGCTTGGATTTTTAATTCAAGCAACCCTGAGGATTGAGAAAGGGCTAGCTACCCTGACTCAGAACCAGGAGAGCTTGGAGAGGATAATAGAGACAAAATTCTATGATCTGGACTTGAAGGTAACTGAGATTCAGACAGCTGTTGAAGAACTCCAGGAAGAAGCTCAGGGGAGGAATAACAAAGCTACTACACAGGTGTTCCACAGAGTGCCTAGGGCACAGAGGTCTGCAGCAGTGCCAGTGACAGACACTAGAGCTACAACTTCAGCACCTGCAGCCACAGCTCCCACAACTCCTGTAGCTCCTTCAGTGGCAACCCCTCCAGCTCCAACATCATCTACAGATGCATTCGTCCTTGGAGTCATCTCAACACCTCCTTCCGAAGATCAAACCTAGAGAGACGCATAACACTATGCATTTTCGAGCTTTTTGGTAACTTTTTGCCAAAGGGGGAGAAAGTGTATAGATCATAGGATTCGGAGAGAGAGAGAGTTGTCTCTTTTTGCTACTTATTTGCTTTGCTTGCCTGGTTGAGATACATTATGTCTGTGTGTGAGATACTTTGTATGATCATGTGCTTGATCATATCACTCTTTATGCTTATGCTTGAATGATGACATTATCTATCTCTTGTATGATCATTCACTTTGCCTTGGTGATGAGTGCTTGTTCTTACTTATCATCATTTTGAGCGCTCCACCAAGATGTATGACATGGAAGAGTAACCCAGGATCCTAACAGATTGTGCATTTGCAGTCCGAAGCAAATTTTAAACAATGCACAAATTTAGGGGGAGCTCTTGCTTATCACATACTTCTCAAAGCGACAATGTACTTCATTCTTATTATCTTTTGTCGAAGCTTTGATCTATATGTTGTTATCAATTACCAAAAAGGGGAGATTGAAAGTGCAACTAATCCCTGGGTGGTTTTGGTAATTCTTAACAACATATAGTTCATTGAACTAATGCTATTTCAAGATAATCATTTCAGAAAGTTCAATGATTGGCATGGCATGGACTAGAGATGTGGACCCCTCAAAATGCAAAGGACATATATTGGCAACAAGCTCAAGACTCTACATTTTCATTTTAGTGATCCAAGATCACATTGAGTCCATAGGAAAGCCAATACTATTAAAAGGGGATGAGGTGTTGCCTAATGGGTTACTTGCTCAAAATGCTTAGTGATATGCTCCAAAACCCTCAGCCTGTTTCTCATTTCCACATATGTCCTAAACCTAAAGTCAAATTCGGCCCCACTGATTTGATCTATCCGGCGCCACTGAGTTTCATTTGACATAGCCACTGCCACAAACCCTAGTTACTTTGGTCTCACCAAGATGGGATTGCAAACTCTCTCTTTCCTTTTTGTAACATTTCGGTCTCACTGAAATGAGCAAATCGGTCCCACCAAGTCTGCATTGCAAACTCTCTATTTCCTTTTCGTAACACTTCGGTCCCACCGAAGTGAGCGAATCGGTCCCACCGAGTTTGCTTGACCAACCCTCTGTGTACCTATTGCTGAAATCAGTCCCACCGAGTTTATGAGATCGGTCACATCGAGATTACTTTATTCCCTAACCCTAACATATCAGTCCCACTGAGATGACTATATCGGTCCCACCGAAAATCCTAATGTTCACATTTTTACCTGGATCGGTCTGACCGAGTTTGTTGATTCGGTCCCATTGAGTTTCGTGATCTGTGTGTAATGGTTAGATTTTGTGTGGAGGCTATATATACCCCTCCACGTGCTCTTCATTCATGGAGAGAGCCATCAGATCAAACCTACACTTCCACTACTCATTTTTGAGAGAGAACCACCAACTCATGTGTTGAGGCCAAGATATTCCAATCCTACCATATGAATCCTTATCTCTAGCCTTCCCCAAGTTGCTTTACACTCAAATCATCTTTCCACCATAGCCAAATCTATGAGAGAGAGTTGAGTGCTGGGGAGACTATCATTTGAAGCACAAGAGCAAGGAGTTCATCAACAACACACCATCTATTACTTTTTGGAGAGTGGTGTCTCCTAGATCTGTTAGGTGTCACTTCAGAGCCTCCGTCAAGATTGTGGAGTTGAACCAAGGAGTTTGTATGGGCAAGGAGATCGCCTACTTCATGAAGATCTACCCTAATGAGGCAAGTCCTTTGTGGGCGATGGCCATGATGGGATAGACAAGGTTGCTTCTTCGTGGACCGTTTGTGGGTGGAGCCCTCCGTGGACTTGCGCAACCGTTACCCTATGTGGGTTGAAGTCTCCATTAATGTGGATGTACGATAGCACCACCTATCAGAACCACGCCAAAAATCTCCGTGTCAACATTGCGTTTGCTCCCTCCAAACTCCACCCATTTACTTTCTTGCAAGTTGCATGCTTTACTTTCCGCTGCCCATATACTCTTTGCATGCTTGCTTGAATTGTATTGAGATTGCTTGACTTGTGCTAAGTTGCTAAAATCTGCCAAGAACTAAAATTAGGAAAGGCGAAGTTTTTATTTGGTCAAGTAGTCTAATCACCCCCCTCTAGACATACTTTCGATCCTACACCGCTATACAATGATCTACTCCTGTATCACTATCGTACCCCCTTGCCAAACTCATAGCAAGGCACACAACTGGTCTGGTACATAGCATGGCATACTTTATAGAACCTATGACTGAGGCATAAGGAGTGACTTTCATTCTCTTTCTATTTTCTGTAGTGGTCAGGCTTTGAGTCTTACTCAACTTTACACCTTGTAATACAGGCAAGAACTCCTTCTTTGACTGATCCATTTTGAACTCTTTCAAAAACTTGTCAAGGCATGTACTCATTGAAAAATCTTTATCAAGCGTCTTGATCTATCTCTATAGATCTTGATGCCCAATGTGTAAGTAGCTTCACCGAGGTCTTTCTTTGAAAAACTCCTTTCCAACTCTCCTTTATGCTTTCCAGAAAATTCTACATTATTTCCGATCAACAATATTTCATTCACATATACTTATCAGAAAGGCTGTAGTGCTCCCACTGATTTTCTTGTAAATACAGGCTTCACCACAAGTCTGTATAAAATATATGCTTTGATCAACTCATCAAAGCGTATATTCCAACTCTGAGATGCTTGCACCAGTCCATAGATGGATCGCTGGAACTTGCACACCTTGTTAGTATTTTTAGGATCGACAAAACCTTCTGGTTGCATCATATACTCTTCTTTAAGAAATATCCATTTAAGGAATGCAGTTTTGACATCCATTTGCCAGAGTTCATAAAATATGGCAATTGCTAACATGATTCGGACGGATTTAAGCATCGCTACAATTGAGAAAATCTCATTGTAGTCAACACTTTGAACTTGTCCAAAACCTTTTGCGACAAGTCGAGCTTTGTAGATAGTAACACTACTATCAGTGTCCGTCTTCCTCTTGAAGTTCCATTTATTTAATGTGGCTTGCTGATCATCGGGCAAGTCCACCAAAGTCCACACTTTATTCTCATACATGGATCCCATCTCAGATTTCATGGCCTCAAGCCATTTCGCGGAATCTGGGCTCATCATCACTTCCTCATAGTTCGTAGGTTCATCATGGTCTAGTAACATGATTTCCAGAATAAGATTACCATACCGCTCTGGTGCGGATCATACTCTGGAAGACCTACGAGGTTCAGTAGTAACTTGATCTGAAGTTTCATGATCATCATCATTAGCTTCCTCACTAATTGGTGTAGGAATCACTAGAACTGATTTCTGTGATGAACTACTTTCCAATTCGGGAGAAGGTACAATTACCTCATCAAGTTCTACTTTCCTCCCACTCACTTCTTTCGAGAGAAACTCCTTCTCTAGAAAGGATCCATTTTTAGCAACGAATATCTTGCCTTCAGATCTGTGATAGAAGATCTATGCAACAGTTTCCTCTGTGTATCCTATGAAGACGCATTTCTCCGATTTGGGTTTGAGCTTATCAGGTTGAAGTTTATTCACATAAGCATCGCAGCCCCAAACTTTAAGAAACGATAGCTTAGGTTTATCGCCAAACCACAGTTCATACGGTGTCGTCTCAACGGATATTGATTGTGCCCTGTTTAAAGTGAATGCAGTTGTCTCTAATGCATAACCCCAAAACGATAGTGGTAAATGAGTAAGAGATATCATAGATCACACCATATCCAATAAAGTACGGCACGATGTTTGGACACACCATTACACTGTGGTGTTCCAGGTGGCGTGAGTTGCGGAACTATTCCACGTTGTTTCAAATGAAGGCCAAACTCATAACTCAAATATTCACCTCTACGATCAGATTGTAGAAACTTTATTTTTCTTGTTACGATGATTCTCCACTTCACTCTGAAATTCTTTGAACTTTTCAAATGTTTTAGACTTGTGTTTCATTAAGTAGATATACCCATATCTGCTCAAATCATCTGTGAAGATCAGATAATAATGATACCTGCCACTAGCCTCAACACTCATCGGACCGCATACATCAGTATATATTATTTCCAATAAGTCATTAGCTTGTTCTATTGTTCCGAAGAACGGAGTTTTAGTCATCGTGCCCATAAGGCACGGTTCGTAAGTATCAAATGATTCATAATCAAGTGATTCCAAAAGCCCATTAGCATGGAGTTTCTTCATGCGCTTTACACCAATATGACCTAAATGGCAGTGCCACAAGTATGTTGCACTATCATTATCAACTTTGCATCTTTTGGCATCAATATTATGAATATGTGTATCACTACAATCAAGATTACATAAACCATCAACAATGGGTGTATGACCATAGAAGGTTTTATTCATGTAAGCAGAATAACAATTGTTCTCTGTCTGAAATGAATAATCGTATTGCAATAAACATGATCTAATCATATTCATTCTCAATGCAAACACCAAATAACATTTATTCAAGTTCAACACTAATCCCGAAAGTATAGGTAGTGTGCGATGATGATCATATCAATCTTGGAACCACTTCCAACACACATTGTAACTTCATCCTCAACTAGTCTCTATTTATTTTACAACTCCTATTTAGAGTTACTAATCTTAGTAACCGAACAAGTATCAAATACCCAGGGCTTACTACGAGCACTAGTAAGGTACACATCAATAACATGTATATCAAATATACCTTTGTTCACTTTGCCATCCTTCTTATTCGCCAAATATTCGGGGCAGTACCGTTTCCAGTGACCAGTACCTTTGTGAAAGTGCTAGTTATCAACTAGAGGGGGGTGAATAGGCGATTTTTATGGAAGTCTTCAAAACATGGCAGTTTTGAAGACAAACAGGTAAACCGAGCCTATATAGTAAGCAGCGGAATGAAAGCTACACTAGACAAGCATAAGTCTGACATACAACATAATGAAAGCACGAAGACTAATTGCAACTAGGTAGACAGGATCAGAGAGGTAGGTAGTACGAAGCTAAACAGATAATAGTCTTCACAGCGTGAAGTCAAACATATTAGACAGGCAAGCGATGACTTCATGACGACAACTGAAAAGTAAGGAGGGTAGAGGATAGAACCAGTAGCTTGATGAAGACAAGGATTTGGTAGACCAGTTCCAGTTGCTGTGACAACTCTACGTCTGGTTAGGGAGGCTGAGATTTAACTCAGAAGACCGTATCTTCACATTATTCCCCTTGAGCTAAGGACACCCAGTCCTCGCCCAATCACTCTGGTAAGTCTTCGAGGTAGACTTCCAAACCTTCACAGACTTCGTTCACCGGCAATCCACAATTACTCTTGGATGCTCAGAACGCGGTGCCTAACCGGCTAGAGGATTCACAGTCCTCAAGTATAAAAAGTCTTCAGATCACGCGGACAGAAAGACTTCAGTGATGCCTAACACTCTTTGGCTCTGGGTGTTTTGGGCTTTGTCCTCACAAGGATTTCTCTCTCAAATGCTTTGGAGGTGGGTTTCTCTCAAACGACAAAAGTCGTGCACTAACTCTGAGAAGCCACCAATTTATGGTGTAGGGGGTGGGCTATTTATAGCCAGGAGGCAACCTGACCTGATATGTCCGAAATGACCCCGGGTCACTAAGGAACTGACATGTGTCTAACGGTAAGATTTCAAACACACACGACAGCTTGGCTTGGGCTACAAGCAAAGCTGACTCATCCAACTCTGGATAAGATTTGGTCTCATTGTCTTCGCTTGAAGACATAATATTTGGTTGAGCATCACTTTAGTCACTCTGACTTTGTTCACTTGGACCCCACTTAACAGTACGGTGGTTCCTATGACTTAATAATAAGAAGAGGAAACTACGAAACAACTATGTCTTCGCACTCCATAGTCTTCAAGTGAATAGCTTCACGCGTCCTAATCTTCATCGTGAATGTCTTCACAAACCACCATTGTCTTCAATGTCTTCACCCATTTTTAGGGGTCATCTCTGGTAGGTAAACCGAATCAATGAGGGACACTACCTGTGTTATCCTGCAATTCTCAGAAACACATTAGTCCCTCAACCATGTTTGTCGTCAATACTCCAAAACCAACTAGGGGTGGCACTAGATGCACTTACAATCTCCCCCTTTTTGGTGATTGATGACAAACTGGTTGAAGTTTTCAACAGGGATAAAAGTATGTGAAAGTTCAGTGTTGTGAGTATTGTCTTCATACATATGACGATGCATATAAATAGTTTGCCTTTGAATGCAAATGCACATGGCAGGTTTTGCTTTGTGGAGGCCATCTTCAAAGTGTGAAGACAATTCATCATGCATATAAAAGGATAATGAAGATAATGATATGCATAATGGACAATGGACGTCTGTAGAATGACTTCATGCGGAATTTATCATCGCATCACAAAGTGGCAACAAAAAGTAGCATACGACCATCAAGTTTAAGTGTTACAACTCAAAAGGCAAAAGTTTCAGAACGAGAGTTGTAAGAACTTAGCAAAAATTTAGCAACCACCCATATAGACCCGCTTGAAGACTATCAACTCATATGCTTCTCCCCCTTTTGTCAGTAATGACCAAAAAGGTTTGAAAACATAGAGTATCTACTCGGTCCCAGTTGGAGACAAAGTTGGAGCAGCAGGGTCAACGTTGGAGTTTGGTTGTGCAGACGGGCCTTGTGCAGCAGCATCATGCTGAGCAGTGAGAGCAGGCAAAGTGGCGTCATCTTCTTCAACGACAACTCTTGCAACAACAGTTGCAGCCGAGGATGAGTACTCAGAATCTTCAATTGAGGGTGTGTGATTCCAACTTGCATTTGGAGGAGGCCTGGAGTCAAACTTGAAATTTTTAGTGAAGCCATCCGCGCGAAGTTCATCTTTAGCGCAGATCAAGGTGAGACTCACTACAAAAAAAAGACACATCCGTGACATTTTGGGACGAACGAATTTTTTTCTGTCATACATATGACACTTCTATGACGATAATTATGACAAAACCCGGTATCATCATAGATGTGGTGGGCTCCTACTTCTATGATAAAAAATCATGACAGAAAATGGGCTTTCGTCCTGGGCGGGCCGGAGACGCAGCTGCATGACATTCTTTGGGCCGTCCATGACGGAAAAAACTGTGGTAGAAGCGAGGGGGAGGAAAATTTCGGGGAGTTGCCGGTTATGGTGGGAGGTCGGGGGCCGAGCGATGCGCGTTTCTGTCGTACACGTGCGAGGCATTGGCTCTAACTGAACCTGAGCGAGGCGTTGGGCTCTAACTGAACCCGAGCGATTGCACTGCAGGCTACGCGTTACTGAACCCGAGCGATCGATCGATGGCTGCTAACTGAACCCGATCGAGCGATTCCTTCGCTACTGCTGCTAACTGAAGCCGATCGACGCTGCCTATGGGATGAACAGTGAGCGTTGCAGGGGGGGGGGGTTGGATGAACAGGGAGCGGTGGCGTTGCCTCTGGATGAACAGGACCCCGTGGTGTGGAGGGTTGGATGAACAGTAAACGATGGAGGGGTGGCCGTGGACGGGTGGTTGAACAGGACCCCGTGGTGTGGAGGGCTGGAAGAACAGTAGACGGTGGAGGGGTGCCCGTGGAGGGGTGGTTGAACAGTAGCCGGTGGAGTAGCACGCGGTGGAGGCTGGATGAACAGGAACCCATGGAGGCTGGAGGAGGTCGACGGTGGAGATGAACAGCATCCCATGGAGTCCCGTTTTGCGGTACGCCACACCCCTCTCGATGAACAGAACCCCCGTTTCGACCGTAGCGCTCCAACACAAGTCCGTTTCATCCTTTTTGCGGTACGCCACACCCCTCCCGATCAACAGGACCCCCGTTTCGACCGTAGGAGGTCCGTTTCCTCCGTTTTGCGGTACGCCACACCCCTCCCGATCAACAGGACCCCCGTTTCGACCGTAGGAGGCCCGTTTCCTCTGTTTTGCGGTACGGCAGGCCCCTCCCGATCAACAGGATCCCATTTCGAACATGGCCGGTCGAACACAAGGCCGTTTCCTCCGTTGTGCGGTACGCTAGGCCTCGTTTCCATCGCCTGTTCCGTCCAAGCCCTCCCGATGAACACGACCATGCATTCCGTTCCGACCCAGCCGGTTGGCTCCCCATGAATACGACGACGATGTTGTTTCTCTGTTCCGACCAAGCCATGTACGTATGCACGAGTAGGCGTTCGAGACCCTGCTCGTATGTACGTACGTGGCTGTATTTTCTTTCTTGCACCCTCGCCGCTGTATGTACGTGTACATGCTACGTGCGCACCTCTACTACGACACGTGCGCGCCTCTACTACGACACATGCGCGCCTCTACATCGACCAGTATGTACGTACACATTCGCGACCAGAATGACAACGCTACGTACGCTTCGACCAGGTGGGTCCCGACTGTCAGGCACTTCCTTGCTTGCGAAGATGTAGCTGGTGGGTCCTAGCAGTCAGGGGGCGAATTGTTTTTTTACCCAGACGCACTTCCTTGCATGCGTAGATGTAGCTGGTGGGTCCCAGCAGTCCGGGGGGCTGATGACCCACAAGTATAGGGGATCTATCATAGTCCTTTCGATAAGTAAGAGTGTCGAACCCAACGAGGAGCAGAAGGAAATGATAAGCGGTTTTCAGTAAGGTTTTCTCTGCAAGCACTGAAATATTAGGTGATAGATAGTTTTGTGATAAGAAAAATAGTAACGAGCAAAAGTAAATAAAGTAAATAAAGTGCAGCAAGGTGGCCCAATCCTTTATGTAGCAAAGGATAAGCCTGGACAAATTCTAATAATGAAGAAGGAGCTCCCGAGGACACATTGGGAATTATCGTCAAGCTAGTTTTCATCACGTTCATAAGATTCGCGTTCGGTACTTTGATAATTTGATATGTGGGTGGACCGGTACTTGGGTACTGCCCTAACATGGACAAGCATCCCACTTATGATTAACCCCTATTACAAGCATCCGCAACTACAAAAAGGAGTATTAAGGTAAACCTAACCACAACATTAAACATATGGGTCCATATGAACCCCTAACGAAGCAACACATAAACTAGGGTTTAAGCTTCTGTCACTCTAGCAACCCATCATCTACTTATTACTTCCCTATGCCTTCCTCTAGGCCCAAATAATGGTGAAGTGTCATGTAGTCGACGTTCACATAACACCACTAGAGGAGAGACAACATACATCTCATCAAAATATCAAACAAATACCAAATTCACATGACTACCAATAGCAAGACTTCACCCATGTCCTCAGGAAAAAACGTAACTACTCACAAAGCATATTCATGTTCATAATCAGAGGGGTAATAATATGCATAAAGGATCTGAACATATGATCTTACACCAAGTAAACCAAATAGCATCAACTACAAGGAGTAATCAACACTACTAGCAACCCACAGGTACCAATTTGTGGTTTTGATACAAGATTGGATACAAGAGATGAACTAGGGTTTTGAGATGAGATGGTGCTGGTGAAGATATTGATGGATATTGACCCCCTCCCAATGAGAGGATCGTTGGTGATGATTTCCCCCTCCCGGAGGGAAGTGTCCCCGGCAGAACAGCTCCGCCAGAGCCCTAGATTGATTCCACCAAGGTTCCGCCTCGTGGTGGCGGAGTTTCATCCCGTAAGCTTGCCCACGATTTTTTCCAAGGGAAAACCCTTCATATAGCAGAAGATGGACGTCAGAGGCCCACCAAGCAGCCCAGGAGATAGGGGGGCGCGCCCTGGGGGGGGGGGCGCCCCCTGTCTCCTGGACAGGGTGTGGGCCCCCTGGCCTATTTCTTTTGCCCAAAAATTCTTATTAAATCTGAAACGTTGTTTCGTGGAGTCTCAGGTCTTTTGGAGTTGTGCAAAATAGGTTTCCAACGTTTGCTCCTTTTCCAGCCAGAATTCCAGCTGCCGGCATTCCCCCTCTTCATGATAAACCTTGTAAAATAAGGGAGAATAGCCATAAGTATTGAGATATAATGTGTAATAACAGCCCATAATGCAATAAATATTGATATAAAAGCATGATGCAAAGTGGACATATCAACTCCCCCAAGCTTAGACCTCGCTTGTCCTCAAGCGGAAGCCGAAATCGAAAAATATGTCCACATGTTTAGAGATAGAGGTGTCGATAAAAATAAAATACGGACATGAGGGCATCATGATCATTCTAATAACAACAACATATATGGATTTTATCATATGATTTCCTATGTTCAAGTAATAATCAATTCACAATGTCAAGTATGGTTCAAAAACTTCATTGGGAACTAACAAACTATAATCTCAGTCATTGAAGCAATTGCAATTTATCGTAACATCAGAAAGAGTCAATAAGAGAGCTTTTCAGCAAGCTCACATACTCAACTATCTCGTAGTCCCCTATAATTGTTAACACTCATGCAATACTTGTGGTTATAGAGTTTCAGCCAGACATTGAGAAAGATAGGGGCTTATTGTGTTGCCTCCCAACGTATTCAGCTTTAGCTGATGTCAACAATAATAGCTTATGCCAACTTACATCCAATTGGATATATGTATCATGATCTTTCAAACACGAGGAGCTTGCCAAAGGATAAAAATAAAAAGGGAAAGGTGAGAATCACCTTGACTCAAGCATAAAGTAAAAACATAAAGTAACAGATAGGCCCTTCGCAGAGGGAAGCAGAGGTTGTCATGTGCGTTTAGGGTTGATGCACGAAATCTTAATGCAAAAGAACGAAACTTTATATTGCACCTTGTATGTGGACCTTTATTATGCAATCCGTTGCTTTTATTACTTCCACAACAAGTTCGTACAAAGCTTATTTTCTCTGCACTAATAAGTCATACATATTTGTAGAGCAATTTTTATGGCTTGCATCGATGACAACTTACTTGAAGGATCTTACTCAATCCATGGCTAGGTATGGTGGACTCTCATGGCAAAACTGGGTTTAAGGATATTTAGAAGCACGAGTAGTATCTCTACTTGGTGTAAGGAATTTGGCTAGCATGAGGGGGAAAGGCAAGCTCAACATGTTTGGAAGGTCAATGACAATATACTTTAAGTGAGATGTCAGAAAATATAAACCATTACGTTGTCTTCCTTGTCCAACGTCAACTCTTTTAGCATGTCATACTCAATGAGTGTTTCACAATCATAAAAGATGTCCAAGATAATATATTTATATGTGAACCCCTATTTCCTTATCACTTCCTATTAATTGCAACGATGACAAAGGCTACGTTCATCAACTCTCAACAATTTTTATGCCTCATACTTTCTATGTGTGAAGTTATCACTATCCATAAGATCAATATGAACTCTTTTGTTCTTTCTACTTTTTCAAGATCATAGCAACATAGAAAGCCCTTGACTCAACACTAATCTTTATTATAGATAGCACACGGACTCCATTACAAAAAGAGATCACAAAGCAAAACTCAAAACTACTTGATATCAAAACTTCAACTACTAATAGATCAAGATACTACTAAAAGGATCGAACTAAATAAAGCGGTAAAGATAGGAGTGTGATAGTGATACGATACCGGGGCCCCTCCCCCAAGCTTGGCAGTTGCCAAGGGGAGTGCCCATACCAATGTGATTATTTCTCCTTCTTCACGGTTGGTGTTATGATCTTCTTGGCGATTATGCCCTTCAGGATACGGTTCTCCTCCTCGAGCTTATTGACTTGTTGTTTGAGGTCCATATTTTCTTTATGGAGCTTGCCCATGACAGACAAAGCTCCTTTCACCCAAGGATGCTGCATAGCTTCTAGAGAACAAGTGAAACTCTTTTTCATATTTTCATAAGAAAGAAATCGGGAGTTGAAAGGAGTGACCGAAGTAGGGGCAGCCAGGCTAGGTAGTTCCCCCATTGTGAATTCTGCTTGGATGCGAGAGGTAACTTCTTGATCTTCCTCCATGGCATCTATCCTTTTCAAATCCGCCTCCATCTCGTCCTTCGTTGATGGTCCAAAGTGACAGGCATCGCTATTTGCTCCTGGACCTAGCGTTGGGTGAGACACCCGACTCTCCCCAACTGATTCCCGAGAAGACATCTTGCTTTATTCTGCAACAGGAACAACTCGAAACGAAAACAGAGGATATTTGCGTGATACGGTGGTCAAAACCTTCGGGAGTATATATAATGAATTTTTACCGTCCAAAATACGTAACATACAAGAAAATGAAG
>NC_041393.1:486695368-486790842 GCF_002162155.2 Triticum dicoccoides
AATAATCCAAAACTAAAAAAATTTGCCATTAGAGTTGTTTTGGAGTCGGTTTACTTACCGTACCACATACCTATGCCTTTTCGGAGTCTGGAACGTTCTGGAAAGTGTCTCTTATGTATTCCTCAGGGGTTATGGTTTCAATAATATTAGTTTCAACATTGATAGGATTACCTGAAATATAATGTTTAATTCTTTGACCATTTACCACCCTCGGGTTTGTGCCTTCGAAGTTGTTGATTTTTATAGCACCAGAATGATAGACCTCCTCGATAACGTAGGGACCTTCCCATTTTGAGAGAAGTTTTTCTACAAAAAATCTTAAACGAGAGTTGAACAATAACACATAATCTCCTACGTTAAACTCACGCTTCTGTATCCTCTTATCATGCCAGCGTTTGACTTTTTCTTTGAAAAACTTAGCATTCTCATATGCTTGGGTTCTCCATTCATCAAGTGAGCTAATATCAAATAACCTTTTCTCACCGGCAAGTTTGAAGTCATAATTGAGTTCTTTAATAGCCCAATATGCTTTATGTTCAAGTTCAAGAGGTAAATGACATGCTTTTCCATAAACCATCTTATATGGAGACATACCCATAGGATTTTTGTATGCAGTTCTATAGGCCCATAATGCATCATCAAGTTTTTTGGACCAATTCTTCTAGATCTATTCACAGTCTTTTGCAAAATTAATTTGAGCTCTCTATTGCTCAACTCTACTTGACCACTAGACTGCGGGTTATAAGGAGATGTGATTCTATGATTGACATCATACTTAGCAAGCATCTTATGGAAAGCACCATGAATAAAGTGTGAACCACCATTAGTCATAAGATATCTAGGGACTCCAAACCTCGGGAAAATAACTTCTTTAAGCATTTTAATAGAAGTGTTATGATCAACACTACTAGTTGGAATAGCTTCTACCCACTTAGTAACGTAATCAACAACAACTAAAACATGCGTATAACCATTGGAGGCAGGAAAAGGTCCCATATAATCAAAGCCCCAAACATCAAACGGTTCAATAACAAGAGAATAATTCATAGGCATTTCTTGACGTCTACTAATGTTACATATTCTTTGACATTCATCACAAGATACGACAAACTTACGAGCATCTTTGAAAAGAGTAGGCCAATAAAAACCAGATTGTAGTACCTTGTGTGCAGTTCTATCTCCAGCGTGGTGTCCTCCATAGGATTCATAGTGACACTTGCGTAGGATTTGTTCCTGTTCATGCTCAGGCACACAACGTCTAATAATACCATCTACTCCTTCTTTATAAAGGTGTGGATCATCCCAGAAGTAATGTCTTAAATCATAAAAGAACTTTTTCTTTTGCTAGTATGTGAAACTAGGAGGTATATATTTAGCAACAATGTAATTAGCATAATCAGCATACCAAGGAGCAGTACGAGAAGCATTGACAACCGCTAATTGTTCATCAGGAAAGCTATCATTAATAGGCAGTGGGTCATCAAGAACATTCTCTAGCCTAGACAAGTTGTCTGCAACGGGGTTCTCAGCTCCCTTTCTATCAATAATATGCAAGTCAAATTCTTGGAGCAAGAGAACCCATCTAATGAGTCTAGGCTTAGCATCTTTCTTTTCCATAAGGTATTTAATAGCAGCATGATCAGTGTGAATAGTAACTTTGGAATCAACAATATAAGGTCTAAACTTATCACATGCAAACACAACTGCTAAGAATTATTTTTTAGTGGTAGCATAATTTCTCTAGGCGGTATCAAGAGTCTTACTAGCATACTGGATAACATTCAATTTCTTATCGACTCTTTGCCCTAAAATAGCCCCTACAGCATAATCACTAGCATCGCACATAATTTCAAAAGGTAAATTCCAATCAGGTGGCTGAACAATAGGTGCAGTGATCAAAGCCTTCTTAAGTGTTTCAAATGCTTCTACGCAATCATCACCAAAGACAAAAGGAATATCTTTTTGCAATAAATTAGTCAGAGGCCTAGAGATTTTAGAAAAGTCCTTAATGAACCTCCTATAAAAACCGGCGTGACCAAGGAAACTTCTTATACCTTTTATGTCCTTGGGACATGGCATCTTTTCAATAGCATCAACTTTGGCTTTATCAACTTCAATACCTCTCTCGGAGATCTTATGCCCCAAGACAATGCCTTCATTAACCATAAAGTGACACTTTTCCCAATTCAGGACGAGACTAGTGTCTTCGCATCTCTGCAAAACTCGATCAAGGTTGCTCAAACAATCATCAAAAGAGGATCCATAGACGGAGAAGTCATCCATGAATACCTCACAAATCTTTTCACAAAAATCAAGAAATATAGCCATCATGTATCTTTGAAATGTAGCAGGTGCATTACATAAACCAAAAGGCATACGTCTATAAGCAAAGGTACCAAAAGGGCAAGTAAATGTAGTTTTAGATTGATCCCCCGCTGAAACAGGTATCTGAGAGAAACCAGAATAACCATCTAGAAAGCAAAAATGTGTGTGTTTGGATAGCCTTTCTAGCATTTGATCAATAAAAGGTAAAGGGTAATGATCTTTCTTAGTGGCTTTATTTAACTTACGGAAATCAATTACCATCCTATAACCTGTAATAATTCTTTGCGGGATCAATTCATCTTTATCATTAGGAACAACGGTAATACCTCCCTTTTTAGGGACACAATGGACAGGGCTTACCCATTCACTATCAACAACGGGATAAATAATACCTGCCTCAAGGAGTTTTAGTATCTCCTTTCTTACCACTTCCTTCATTTTGGGATTTAAGCGTCTTTGAGGATCTCTAACTGGTTTGGCATCTTTTTCCACTGAAATTTTGTGTTGACATAATGTGGGACTAATGCCCTTAAGATCATCCAGAGTATATCCAATAGCAGCTCGGTGCTTCTTCAGAATGTTCAATAATCTTTTTTCTTCTTTCTCTGAAAGGTTAGCACTAATAATAATAGGATATATTTCTTTTTCATCAAGATAAGCATACTTAAGATTATCAGGTAATGGTTTGAGTTCAAACACGGGATCACCCTTGGGTGGAGGGGGATCCCTAAGAATTTCAACAGGAGGGTTATGTTTCAGCATAGGTTCTTGTTTAAGAAACACTTCATCTATTTCTTCCCTTTCCTTCATAAACATATCATTTTCATGATCTAGCAAATATTGTTCTAATGGATCAGTTGGAGGGACAGCTGGAAGCAAGACCAATAATTTCATCCTCACTAGATGGTTCCTCTTCACGGTGTTGTCTATGAAATTTAGAAAAGTTGAACTCATGAGACATATCACCTAGACCAATAGTAACTACATCCTTTTCGCAATCTATCCTTGCATTAACGGTGTTCAAGAAGGGTCTACCAAATATAATGGGACAAAAGCTATCTTGTGGGGAGCCAAGAACAAGAAAATCAGCAGGATATTTTGTTTTCCCACACAAGACTTCAACATCTCTAACAACTCCCATTGGTGAAATAGTATCTCTATTGGCAAGTTTAATTGTGACATCAATATCTTCTAACTCAGCAGGTGCAATATCGTGCTTAATTTCTTTGTATAAGTCAATAGGTATCGCACTAGCACTAGCAACCATATCACATAAGCCATGATAACAATGATCTCCTATTTTAACAGAAATAACAGGCATGCCTACCACAAGTCTATGTTTATCTTTAGCACAAGGTTTGGCAATTCTAGCAGTTTCATCACAGAAATAAATACCATGGCCATCAATATTATCAGACAAGAGATCTTTAACAATAGCAACTATATGTAATAGGTTCAACTTTGATTTGCTCAGGAGGTGTATAAGTTCTAACATTGCTCTTATGAACAACAGTCGAAGCTTTAGCATGATCTTTTATCCTAACAGGAAAAGGAGGTTTTTCAACATAAGCAGTAGGAATAATAGGATCACTATATGTAATAGTCTTCTCTTCGAATATAATAGGTGCAACTACTTTCACTTCAACAGGAGGATTATATTTAAACCACTTATCTTTAGGGAGATCAACATGAGTAGCAAAAGTTTCACAAAAAGTAGCTACTATCTCAGAGTCAAGTCCATAATTAGAGCTAAATCCACGGAAAGCATCGGTATCCATAAAAGATTTAACACAATCAAACTTAGGTGTCATACCTGACTCCTTACCATCGTCGGAAACCCAATCTTCAGAGTTGCGTTTAATTCTTTCCAATAAGTCCCATTTGAAATCAATAGTCTTCAGCATATAGGAACCAACACAGGAAGTATCAAGCAGGTTGCGATTATCAAGAGAAAGCCAAGCATAAAAATTCTGAATAATCATTTCCCGAGAGAGCTCATGATTGGGGAATGAATACAACATTGACTTAAGCCTCCCCCAAGCTTGAGCGATGCTTTCTCCTTTGCTAGGCCAGAAATTATATATGTAATTACGATCATGATGAACAAGATGCATAGGATAGAACTTCTGGTGAAATTCCAACTTCAATTGCTTATAATTCCAATATCTCTATCATCACATAGCCTATACCATGTTATTGCATCTCCCTTCAAAGATAAAGGGAAGGCCTTCCTTTTGACAACATCATCGGGAATACCTGCAAGCTTAAATAATCCACAAACTTCATCCACAAAGATGAGGTGTAAGTCGGGATGCAATGTTCCCTCTCCTGCAAAAGGATTAGCTAGCAGTTTTTCTATCATACCCGAAGGAATCTCAAAGTGAATATTTTCATAAGGTTCAGTAGGTTGAGGAGCATCTCTTTGCTCTTCTGGTTGGGGTGAAGATACCCCAAACAAGCCCCTCAAAGGATTAGTTTCCATAGTGACAAGTAATAGAAAATTTCAGCACACTATATAAATGTTTCCTTACCAAGTTCCACTCACCAAGAGCGCTACGCTCCCCGGCAACGGCGCCAGAAAAGAGTCTTGATGACCCACAAGTATAGGGGATCTATTGTAGTCATTTCGATAAGTAAGAGTGTCGAACCCAATAAGGAGCAAAAGGAAATGATAAGCGGTTTTCAGTAAGGTTTCCTCTGCAAGCACTGAAATAGTAGGTGATAGATAGTTTTGTGATAAGATAAATAGTAACGAGCAAAAGTAAATAAAGTAAATAAAGTGCAGCAAGGTGGCCCAATCCTTTATGTAGCAAAGGATAAGCCTGGACAAATTCTAATAATGAAGAAGGAGCTCCCGAGGACACATTGGGAATTATCGTCAAGCTAGTTTTCATCACGTTCATAAGATTCGCGTTTGGTACTTTGATAATTTGATATGTGGGTGGACCGGTACTTGGGTACTGCCCTAACATGGACAAGCATCCCAGTTATGATTAACCCCTATTGCAAGCATCTGCAACTACAAAAAGGAGTATTAAGGTAAACCTAACCATAGCATTAAACATATGGGTCCATATGAACCCCTAACAAAGCAACACATAAACTAGGGTTTAAGCTTCTGTCACTCTAGCAACCCATCATCTACTTATTACTTCCCTATGCCTTCCTCTAGGCCCAAATAATGGTGAAGTGTCATGTAGTCGACGTTCACATAACACCACTAGAGGAGAGACAACATACATCTCATCAAAATATCAAACAAATACCAAATTCACATGCCTACCAATAGCAAGACTTCACCCATGTCCTCAGGAACAAACGTAACTACTCACAAAGCATATTCATGTTCATAATCAGAGGGGTAATAATATGCATAAAGGATCTGAACATATGATCTTCCACCAAGTAAACCAAATAGCATCAACTACAAGGAGTAATCAACACTACTAGCAACCCACAGGTACCAATTTGTGGTTTTGATACAAGATTGGATACAAGAGATGAACTAGGGTTTTGAGATGAGATGGTGCTGGTGAAGATATTGATGGATATTGACCCCCTCCCGATGAGAGGATCGTTGGTGATGATTTCCCCCTCCCGGAGGGAAGTGTCCCCGGCAGAACAGCTCCGCCAGAGCCCTAGATTGATTCCGCCAAGGTTCCGCCTCGTGGCGGCGGAGTTTCATCCCGTAAGCTTGCCCATGATTTTTCCAGGGGAAAACCCTTCATATAGCAGAAGATGGACGGGGCCCACCAGGGAGCTCAAGAGATAGGGGGCGCGCCCTAGGGGGGGCACCCCCTGTCTCCTGGACAGGGTGTGGGCCCCCTCGCCTATTTCTTTTGCCCAAAAATTCTTATTAAATCTGAAACGTTGTTTCGTGGAGTCTCAGGTCTTTTGGAGTTGTGCAAAATAGGTTTCCAACGTTTGCTCCTTTTCCAGCCAGAATTCCAGCTGCCGGCATTCCCCCTCTTCATGATAAACCTTGTAAAATAAGGGAGAATAGCCATAAGTTTTGAGATATAATGTGTAATAACAGCCCATAATGCAATAAATATTGATATAAAAGCATGATGCAAAATGGACGTATCAGGGGCGAATCATTTTTTTTGCCCAGACGCACTTCCTTGCATGCAAAGATGTAGCTGGTGGGTCCCAGCAGTCAGGGGGGCGAATAATTTTTTTTTGCCTGGACACACTTCCTTGCGTGCGAAGGTGCAGCTGGTGGGTCCCAGCAGTCAGGGGGAAACATTTTTTTCACGAAATATTGTGGCCCATCCGGTGGGTCCCCGCTGTCAGGTGGAGGAATAATTATTTTCCGCGTAATAAGGAGGCACTTCCTTGCTGCGGCCGTGGACCCAGCTGTCAGCCTCTCCACATACAGTTCATGTCCGATGGAAGTCGTTCCTTGACCACATTGACCACGCCGCGCCGAGAGCACCAGGGCGGTGGATGACAACGAGGCCTAGGAAGGGGACGACAGGGAGCCAGTGAAGACGCGGCAGTGGAAGCCCGCGCGGAGAGGAGTACGAGGGTTCACTGGTTCGGCTGCGGTGTGAGGCTACCGTCGCCGCAGGGCCTGGCCAGCGGTGGGAATAGCAGGGGGCGGTGAGGCCTCCGCGGCAGCACATCTGGCCATCGGAAGCAGGAGCATGCGGCACGACCGGCGCTACTTTGGGCGGCTGGAGCAAGAAGACGAGAGGTTGAAGAAGTATTATGGCCGTTGGATGGACATCGTACGGTCACTGGAGCTAGAATCGTTTATATTGACTAAGTTGACAAAGCCCTCCGTCCCCGTTAACTTAGTAGGCCCACAAGTCAGCCTCCCACCAAGGTGGGTCCCAGCTAGAAGGGGGGTATTCATTTTTTTGTGCATAATAAGGAGGCACTTCCGGTGGGTCCGAGCTGACAGCAGGGGGAATGTTTTTTTCGCGAAATATGGTGGCCTGTCGGGTGGGTCCTAGCAGTCAGGGGCAAACGTTTTTTTCGCCAAATACTGGTGGCCCGTCCGGTGGGTCCCTGCTGTCAGGTGGAGGAATACTTATTTTCCGCGTAATAAGGAGGCACTTCCTTGTGGCTGCCATGGACCCAGCTGTCAGCCTCTCCACGTACAGTATTCTTCCGATGGAATTCGATCGTTGACCACATTGACCACGCCGCGCTGAGAGCACCACGGCGGTGGACGACGGCGAGGCCTAGGAAGGGGACGACGCGGAGTCGGGGAAGATGCGGCAGTGGATGCCCACGCGGAGAGGGGTACGAGGGTTCACTGGTTCGGCTGCGGTGCCGTCGCCGCGGAATAACAGGGGGTGTGGGTGAGTGGAGTGGAGGGATGGCCTAGCCAGCGGTGGGAGTAGTATGGGGGTGGTGAGGCCTCTGCGGCAGCACAGCCGGCCACGGGAGGCAGGAGCAGGCGGCACGATCGGCGCTGCTTTGGGCGGCTGGAGCAAGAAGACCAGAGGTTGAAGAAGTACTACGGCCGTTGGATGGACATCGTACGGTCAGTCGAGCTAGAATCATGCATATTGACTAAGTTGACAAAGCCCTTTGTCCCCGTCAACTTAGTAGGCCCCGTCAACTTAGTGGACATCGTACGGGGAGTATTCTTTTTTTTGGCGTAATAAGGAGGCACTTCCTTGCGTGCGAAGATATAGCTGGTGGGTCCGAGCTGTCAGCGGCAGTAACGTTTTTTTCACGAAATACAGAGGCCCTTTCGGTGGGTCCCAGATGTCAGGTGGAGGAATCATTATTTTGCACGTAATAAGGAGGCATTTCCTTGCGTGCGGTCGTGGACCCAGCTGTCAGCCTCTCCACGTACAGTCCACTTCAGATGCATGTCGGTCATTCACCACGCCACGCCGAGAGCACCAGGGCGGTGGACGACGGCAAGGCCTAGGAAGGGAACAACATGAAGGCAGGGAAGACTCAGCAGTTGTTTCCCACGCGGAGGGGAGTACGACTGTACGACGGTTTACTGGTTCGTCTGCCGTTGCCGGAGAATAACAACAGGTGTGGGATTGTGGGTGAGTAGAGGGATGGCTAGGCCAGCGATGGGAGTACGGTGGGGCGGTGAGGCCTCCGCGGCAGCACAGCTGGCCACGGGGAGGAGGGAGCAGGCAGTCCCGCCGGCGCTTGTTTGAGCGGCTGGAGCAGGAAGAGCAGAGATTGAAGAAGCACGACGGCCGTTGGATGGACATCCAACAGTATACAGGCCATCTGTGGAAAGCCTCGAATCTGTGGAAAACAGCATACAGCTCATCTGCCATTATTTCAAATAGTTTACAGCCCATTTGCTAATTCTTATGGGTTTTTTTGGAGCCCATATTCTTTTTGTTAGCATTACAGCCCATATTGTGGCCACGGTTAAAAAAATTATACGAAATTTTGCATATGTCAGTGCGGTCTAAACTATTTTTAATCCCGAAATTTCGAGTCACATTCGGACTGATTTTAAAAATAAATGTATATCAATATAAAATCCAATAAATTGTCCACGCATAAAAATCAATGCAATTTAAAATCTCGAAATGAAAAAAAGATATTTGAAACTAATTGCCGGTTTGATGTGTTTTAAAATGTACAACCCATTTCTCATTACTGATAGGCCATTTTCTCGGCCAACCAAATGAAGCTCTCCTCGTCTTGAAAATTTTCAGCCCAACATGCCCGATAAAGCGACTTACTTGACAAATCACAAAAAAACTGGGCTAGCCATTTTCAGAAAGAAAAAAACTACTGGGCTGGTCTGTGGTAAACATAAAAGAAAAGGCTATCTAGACAGGCCAGAGTGTCCCGCACAGCCCAGTTGACACCCTACTTCCGTCTCAAAAACAAATTAGATAAATGCCACTCCAGTTATGGCGATTCATAAAAATGCCACTGCAATTTTCAAACTTTGAAAAATGCCACTGCAATTTTTGCAAACTTTGAAAAACGCCACTGCAGTTTGCACACTTTGAAAAACGCCACTCCAAACTTCGAAAAATGCCACTAGCAATGGCATGAAATGGCATTTTTCAAAGTTTGGAAATTGCAGTGGCATTTCTCGGAGGCATTTATTTCAATTAACCCAAAACAAAAATAACTGGGCGAGCTGCTGGGTCCCTGGTGTCAGCCGCTCGTTGTGCAATTTTCTCGTTTATTGACTACGTTGACAATGGCATGGGACCCAGATGCCAGAAATCCACTAGGAGGAGCCATTTTTTATTGGCTTAAAATAAGGAGGCACTTGCTTGCGTACTGCCATGACCTTGGCGGGTTCCTGTTGTCATCCTATCCATGTACAATCATCTCCTGATTGTGTACGCCTCAACTTGCTAGGCCCACAAGTCAGCCTCTAAACCCGTGGAGGACAAATACAACCCATTTAAAAAATTAACAGCCCATTCCATACGTTCAAATGGAAAGTTCAACATTCAGAGCAAAGTAACAGGTCTGATCCACATATAGAGTACTAAACTTCCATGTTGACAACCATCATAGCCAAGTTAACTATCTACTCCCACTAGACAAGTACTAACTTACTCTTAGCTAACTAGACGATGCCGGCCGCCATCTGTGGTACACGCTAAACGCCGGTACTGGCGTCCTGCGCCTCGCCTCGAACTTGCCAGAGGTGCGATAGGGCGCGATGCTCGCGCGCGTTGGCCCTTTCCATGCCGGCGTAGTCCACCGAAGCTTTGGCTTCCAAGCGGGAAACCCACTTGACGAGCTGGTAGTAAAAATCAGTGTCGCGAATGCGTGCGTGCCCGACAGCCTCCAGGGCTATTTGCCGGGCGCCGGCCTCCGCGTAGTCGGCCCAGTTGCGGGCGCTCTGCTCGCGACTCAGAGCGTCAGTGCGCTGCTGCTCCATGTCCCGCTGGCGGCGCAAATCGGCGATACGCTGCTCCTCCGCCAGGCGGTCGCGCTCCAACAACTCCTGCTCCTCCGCCATGCGGTGGCGCTCTAATAACTCCTCGATCTGCGCATTGCCATCTAAAGACAGATAGAATGCCTCCTCCCTCCATCTGCCTTCCGGTGAAAAACCGAACACTAGTTCCGGCGGTGACCGCCTCCGACGTCGCCTACTGCGGACGGGCGGGGGCATGGCGGACGTGGCGAGCGATGTCGGGCCGGTGGGGGCTTATGAGGATATGGTGAGTTGGGTCACGGTGGCACTGGAGAAGGCCGGGAAACAATACTTATAGGGGGAAGGTAGCACGATGGTCATCGAAATTCAATGCATAATGGATTAGCGCGCCAGCTTGCCATGGAAAACTAGGGAAACTGAAATTATGACTGTGCCGTCCCGTCCTGTCTGGGTCGCATGCCGACATGGCGGTCAAACGAGTGCACTCAAATCATCTCCCTCCTTGTCAATAATGATTTCACGGATTTAAAAAGCCCGCAACAATTAAAGCTTATCTTTTTTTGCATTAGTTAGATTCCTTAATTATGGCCGGCTGCATGCAGGCACTCAGAATCGCTCGCAGGTAGTACGCGAAGCAGCATGCAATGAGTCGCAGCCGAGGGCACACATGCAGCCACTTAAATCGCTGGAATTAATTAGGCTTAAACTTCTGCATGCCATTAATTATTGCCATGCCTTGGTCTTGCTGCTTTGCTCACGGGACTAATAAACCCGGACGGAGGGAGCACCTTGGTTGGTGAGAGGTTTGAATTAAGCCTTGCAAACCAGAAAGGAGGTACCAGTACGTGCGTGATCCGCTATTTATTCGTGTAGGATCGAGTAGGTCGTTTCTTGAATTGAGCCCTGCAAACAGGAAAGGAGGTAGTACGTGCGTGATCCGCTATTTATCCGTGTAGGATCGATAGTGTAGCTTGTCAGTTTCTTCAGAGGCAGGCATTTTTATCCGTGTAGGATCGATAGTGTAGCTTGTCAGTTTCTTCAGAGGTAGGCATTTTTATTCAAAAAACTGCCACTTCACATCTTGCATCGCAAATAAAACTGCCAGGAGCGCATTTGTAGGCTAGCTAGTGATCGGTCAGTAACTTGTAAACACTGAGCGAACAAAAATAAGTAACTGTTAATGCATATCAATGATTCACAGATCATATACAAATATGTAGCTCCAAAAGCAAAGGTCAACCACTTCGGATCTTGCGTCGCAAGACTCGCAACTAAAACTAACTAGTACGATTCCCATACATAAGATCAACATGTTAATGCATCTCAATGATTCACAGATCATATACAAATATGTAGCTCCAAAAGCAAAGATCTAGAAAAAACATCTGTTCTTCCTACTAACATGGATGCTTCTCTTGGCCAACATTCAGTACAGACTGAAACACAAATTTGTTTGTGAAGTCTACAATTCCTCTTGGAAATGTAAGTGGTTTCACCAACAGCTGGAACCATGAGAATGAACCACACATGATGGAGGAACATCCACTGCAATATGATTTGGTCTTCTCTCAATCACACCGCGAGACTATTTTCGGAATACAAACTTTAACTTAGGGAAAATGATGCCCATTGTATAATCAGACCAAAGCAATGAAGCACCTAGTGTTGGCCAGTAAATAGTACAATACTACTTTTTTGTAGTCCATGAAGTGACTATCCAATCTTTGTGTCTATTTTCAAATGGCACTGCATGCAGTGACTATACTATTCTCTTGTGCAGTTCAACCAAAATTGCGGACACTTTGTTTGTTTGCCAAATAGCAACGGGCAGACATCTCTGTCTGCACAAATATCAAGCAGCTAGTAAACATATACCACACCATGTTCGCAGTGATGGAAGAGGTGAAATCGATACAACCGAAATTGAGCATCCAATCATTGAATCCTGTCCTGCACCTCCAATGTAGGTCCACCCTGCCAATAAATTCACATGCAAACCACTAGTATTACTATCTAATGACAGTACAAAAAGAGTAGCAAGATAGTAGCAAACCATGTACCTTCCTAATGAACAGCTCATAGTGCCACCAATTGGATATAAAGGTTTGGAAAAAAACATGCTCCTAATGTTGAACCAGTTGGAATTTTTGTGCAGTTCCACTAAAATCGAGCATCCGTGTTTGCATAGATATTGAAAGTGTGATTACTATAAAAGTGGCACCAGTTGAAGCATAGACTCACAAATATAAGCATTCCAATTTCTTAATGGGAAAAGGTAGCAAGACTGTTTCTAACCACCTGTTTGAAGGAATAAATAAAGCAACAGCGGCTGATGTCAGGAAGACATACATAGTTTTTTCTAAAAAACTGAGCCATTCCTGACCTTTCCTCTTCTTTTAAGCAAATTTTGTGCAGTTCTACTAAAATAAAATTCCATCACCGCCTTGACAATTCAGTGACACTGTACAAAAGGAAATGACTTAACATTACATCATGATGTCGGGTATGTAGTTGATAGGCATTAGAGACAAACATACAGACCTCCTCCGATAACATAATGAACATTAATTTTAACAAAGGTGTGACTAGCTTTATCGGGATAATTTGAGTGAACTCTACACCCTCTGTTCCTTAATATAAGATGTTTTCGCGGTTCAATTTAAAGTACCCAAACGTCTAGTATTTAGAAAAACAGGTAGTAGTTTTCTTGAGCACATATCTGAGAAAGCTTGCCACACTTTATTTATGTCCATACGCTAATGCAACACCATTCGAATACTACAAATATACACTAATCCAGTGGCTAGTGCAACAGTAGAGTAGTTAGTTTATTACAGGGTACAGTACAATGGTCTTACTTAACAGATTTCAATAAACTCTAGCACTGGAAGGTTTCTATAAGAATTAACAATACAAAATGTAAAGGTAACAAGTTTCAGCATTGGTATACTAGTTGTCCATGAGCATTAAACCAAATACAGAAGTCTGAAGGTAACTAGCATTATTAACTAATGACAGTATAAAAAAATTACAAACCATGTACCTCCAAGGTAAATATCATTTCGAACTCGGAGGGACCTTAAAAATTGCTATCCCAATCTTGATGATCGATCAAACATAAAAACTTGATCGAACGAATCAAGAGAACAACTGGAGGAGGAGGTGCCCACTCTTGACCTTTCCTCTTGTCTTTGTAATTGTCTGTGCAATTTAACCAAAATAAAATGACATCAGCGCCTTGGCATTTTGGTGACACTGTACAAAAAAATTAACTTATCTCATGAAAGTGAGGTATGTAATCTATAAGCATTAACAGTGCAAAAATCTGAAGGTAGTAACAAGTTTCATCGTTGGTATACTAGCTGTGCAACATCATTAGAATGCCTTAGCTGAAAAATCTTTAGTACATCCACAATCAACAGCTAACCCTGAAATAATCCAGTGACATTAAATGGCATTGCTTAAATTTATCGGTGGCATTAGACTGAGAGCGCCATTAGTTAAATGTGGCATCACTTTAGCAGTAGAATTGCTTGACTTGACTGCTGGTGTTATACTAACAGCAAAAAAAGTGGCAATAAGAGCATGGGAGGCCCATTCGGACAGTGGGCGCACCAGTACAATGTACCTCCACGAACGCAGAGTGGTGAGGGAGGTATGGTTGCCCAGAGCAACAAATATCCATGCAACATATGTGGATTACGTCCCATTTTTGTTCTCTTTAGCCACCTTTTTCCTATGTGAGGACAACAAACCGATCGACTTGGTCATTCTCTATTGCATTATCATGCCTTTCTACCCTTCTTAAACCAAGAGACACGAGACTCGTTCCTTAGCTACTGATTTTCCCCTTTTCAACCTAGATGCGGGTTCGATGCCTACTCTCTTGGACAGTACAGTCTCCCTTCCTTTCCTTATTCAACCCAGACATGGATTAGTCTGCATGAAGTAGGGTTTCATTTAATAGTGCAAATTATAGATTTCGTCTACATGGCGAGCAGAGCAGAGGATAGCAAATTGGGAAGATGGTTGTCGGTGTCAAAACCGGCGGATCTTGGGTAGGGGGTCCTGAACTATGCGTCTAGGCGGATGGTAACATGAGACAAGGGACACAATGTTTTACCCAGGTTCGGGCCCTCTTGATGGAGGTAAAACCCTACGTCCTGCTTGATTAATATTGATGATGTGTGTTACAAGAGTGGATCTACCACGAGATCAAGGAGGCTAAACCCTAGAAGCTAGCCTATGGTATGATTGTTGTTCGTCCTATGGACTAAAGCCATCCGGTTTATATAGACACCGGAGAGGGCTAGGGTTACACAAAGTCGGTTGTACATATCCGTATCGCCAAGCTTGCCTTCCACGCCAAGGAAAGTCCCATCCGGACACGAGACGAAGTCTTCAATCTTGTATCTTCATAGTCTTGGAGTCCGACCGATGATGATAGTTCGGCTATCCGGACACCCCCTAGTCCGGGACTCCCTCAGTAGCCCCCGAACCGGGCTTCAGCGACGACGAGTCCGGCGCGTACATTGTCTTTGGCGTTGCAAGGCGGGTTCTCCTTCAAACTTCATGTTCCTGTCGAATAGTGTCTGGCTTCCTTATAAATGTTGCGCTCCTTGGCTTCTACGCCCAATAATGGCCTTCTTCCACGTGTCGTATGAATGCGAAAAGCTAGGGTATTTTTACATTTTACCCCCTAGCCGTGCGAACGAGCCGCCTATAAGAGAGGCGAGGATCTAGATCCAGCTCACACCATCCTCCATTCGCAAGTTCTCATCGAAGCGCCTCCGACAAAAATCCATTCCATCATGGATAGTGGACGCGGCTCCTCCTCTCGCACTCCCAGCCCTAAGCCAGGAGATTGGGGGAGATGCTCAGTTCCACACAGCGAGCTAGTGGCGCTCCAAACCGAGGGATATCTTCCCCCAGCTTCCATGGTTCCGGTTCGAGCCGGACTGGCCACCTTCAAGGGTGGAAAGCAGGCGGAGAGCGTCCCCAACCCTTCCAAAGGAGAGCGGGTATGCTTCGTCCCTTATCTAATAAGGGGACTCGAATTTCCCATACATCCGTTTCTTCGGGGGCTCCTGGAGTTCTACGGACTCCAGCTTCACCACCTCACACCTGCCTCCATTTTGCACATCGCGGGCTTTGTAGCTCTTTGCGAGCTGTTCCTGGGCATCGAGCCCCATTTTGCACTGTGGAAGAGATTGTTTTGCCTCGTACCCCGTTCTTATGAGGGGTCGATATATCAAGTGGGCAGAGCCGAAATATGGCGCATCGCTGGGACCGAATATCTATCCGGCAGCCCGAAGAAGGCGTCCAAAGACTGGCCTTCGGAATGGTTCTACATGGAGGACGCCCCTCTGCCGGATCCAGTTCGGATCGGCCTCCCGGAGTTCAGTAATGCTCCCTTGAAGAAACGCCTGAGTTGGCGCCCGCAGAGCCCTCAACGGGAGGATGACGGGAGCGTCCATTATCTGATGGGCCGGATTAGGTTACTGGACCACTCCGGATTGACCATGATTGGAATCATGGCCACGTGCATTATGCGAGGGGTGCAGCCACTCCAATATAGGGGCCACCCTATGTGGGATTTCAACAGGGAAGACGACGCCACCCGTCATGGCCGCAGAGGGCCGAGCTCGGCAGCCGATCTGGCAAAGATCCTGTCCGGCTTGTACAAGGGGGAAGAGGAGGACTTTCTCCGCACGAATCCATTGAACGGATTCTCCGTGAATAACCCTCGGAGCTGGGTAAGCGGACGTTTTATCTACCCGATCCATACTTCCAAAGTCAAGTATTTTACTTTGTGATTTCGACGCAGGAGCTGCGCCGGGACGTGGAGGGCATACGAAGCCTAACTCCACAGCCCGAGGATCCGGAACGATCCCTTGATCCGACCTCCGAAGAGGATCTGGACATAAAGGTGGAGCTGATTGACAGGGTGTTCCACCAACTTAGCGTGGACAATGCCCTAGTCGCCATTACGGTTGACTACCCCGGTTTGTTTCCGGCCTCCCAGGTGACTATGACTGAGGTCTTGACACCATCATTTGATCCGCGCTCAATTCTGACCATCCTATACTGATGGTGCATCGCAGGAGGTGCCTTTAAGGCGGGAAGCCGAACCTGCGACGGCTGACCAGCAAGGGTCAGTTCGGCCCAGCAGGCGAAAGAGGAGTGCGACGCGAATCGAAACGTCGCCGCAACGGTACGGCGCACCGTTGTTATTAAGGGAAGGATCCCTAGGAGGTATGTTAATGCTCATAACTTTTTCCAGGAGAAAGAGCGCTCGACGGACAATGTCCGGAGAGGTTGCCAATCAAGCCTCCGCTAGCCATGCTCCATCGCGTGGTCCGGAAGCGGAGGCGAACACAAGGCAAGAGCCGGATGCTCCTCCGATGGAGGATGCCGACAGGTTGTCCGCCACCCGGTCTGAGGTGGAGAGCGCCATGAATCACAGGTGTCGCCGGACAGTTCTTTGTGACGCGTGTTTCTCCCCGGAGGCGTTGAATGCCTTTGATGCAAGAAACGCGCACCTCCGTGCTGCTCAAGATGGTTTAACCAGAGCCACGAAGCAGTATGTGAAGGACATACGGGTAAGTAATTTTAATAGTTATATATGCTAGTAGCCCCCGAGACTTAAAATAGTTAAAATAACTGATTTAAGGATCATTTATTATGCAGGATCTTATGGAGAAGAATACCCACCTGTCCCAGGAGCTCCAAGAGTGCAAGGCCCAACTTGAGGCCACACTAGCCACCACAGGGGGAGCCACAGAGATCCCCGCTGGTAATTACGTACTTCGAAAAGATAAGTAGTTAACAAAGTGCGGCGTGTGTGTAAATCTGACAATAATATTGCAGAGGGCGCCAGACTAGATCCGGACAAGCAACAGCTACGACGTCAGCTAAAGGCCGGCGAGAGGGTGCTTATGAAGGTGCAGCAGGAGAGAAACAAGCTCCAAGAGGCCCACACCCAGCTAGGAGAAGAGCTGAAAGGTGTTCGGGCCTAGCTGTCTGGCTCCGTGAAGGAGAATCAGCGGCTTCGTCGCGGCATTTATAGTAAGTGCTTGAGCAAATTCCTTTGAAAAGAAGAATTCGGCGAGGAAGTCGATTAACAGAAATGTGTCTTTAGGTATGCTCACAGGTCGCCCTGTGGAGGAAATGCCTGGTTCAACGGGTGACCAACTTCCCGAGCTGGTGCAACTGCTCGAACGTGTTCGGCAGGCGATGAGTGGCATCATTCAGGCTTTATGGCCTTCCGTCTCCCTACCCGAGGGCCTTGGAGGGCTTGTTGAGAAGCTTCAGGGAGCACGGAGACGCCTCCATCTGTGGAAGATATCGGCCTGCCGTCAAGGCGCGAGGGAGGTCTGGGCCATGGTGAAGACGCGGTACCCAAAGGCTGACCCAAACCACATGGCCGAGGTCGGACCTGCGGGGCCTGATGGGAAGGAGATCCCTGTGAGCTTCATGTACATCCAAGTAGAACTGGCCGCGAAATATTCCCAACAGGACTGTAAATTAGACAACCTGTTAGATGGGATTGAAGAGGAGTACAATCAGTCAGTTTGACGATGTAATTTGAAATGACATGTAAAATGCCTTCTAGCCGGATTGTAGATCGTTTGTCTTTGCGGACCTTTTCGCTTCAACCTCGGGACCCAACAGTCCGGAGTGTGTCCGAATACCCTTACGGTTATAGAAGAACCGGGGCATGCGTGGAGACAAGGCGTCGGGGTCATAATTGCTTTATCAGACAAGTGCCCAACTAGCTATGTTATATTACATGGTTAGTAAGAAACATCTTCCAGGGAGAATAGTTCCGTTAAGGGTTCCTTTCCCTGGGAGGCATGCCCTAAAGTGCATTTCCGGACTGCGAAAATAGCAGAAAAGCATCTGGGGGCAAATAAATAAGTAAGTAATAAATCATCTTTCAAGTCACCGAGCGAATATTCTCTTAAGAACGCTAGCTTTCGGCTTCACCCAATCTGAGGTACACATCCGGCTGACCCGGCAGTAACAATCACAGAGGTGCTCCCTTTACCTCCTAGCCGAACAATCGGGAACATAGGGGTAAGCACAGGAGCGAGGCAACCCAGCTTGGCCAAAACTTAAGTCATATCGATGCATATAATGGTGAATAAAAGGTACATGTGGAAGTATGACACATGTGTTGGGCATGAAGCCCGTATAAATAAGCTTCTGTTAAAGAAGCCCCCAGGTATAATGTGTGCTAGGAGCACATCAAGTGTGTGCGAACAATGCGCAAATCAGCCTATCAAAGGTATTGGAAAAAAGTGGGAAGAAGGAGGGGCACAAGAGACAGTGAAAATGTAAAAAGGTGGATGGAGGAGTGAGACGAACTCTGAGTCCGGCGTTAGGCGTAGAATCTTCGGAGACGGGCTGTGTTCCATGGGTTCGGCTCAAGTCGGTTGTCAGATGCGTTACATAGACGGTATGCTCCGCCGGTCAGGACTTGGTCGATGATGAAGGGACCTTCCCACTTGGGCTTAAGTTTGTCCTTTTTCTTGTCCGACAGTCGTAGAATAATTTCGCCAACATTGTAAGCATTGGCCCGTACTTCTCTGCTTTGATATCTTCGAGCCTGCTGTTGATAAAATGCGGAACGAGCTTTTGCCATGTCCCGCTCCTCCTCTAAGGCGTCCAAACTGTCCTGCCGATCCAGCTCGGCTTCTCTTTCTTCGTACATGCACACGCGAGGTGAGTCATGAATTATATCGCAGGGCAGAACTGCCTCTGCGCCGTACACCATAAAAAATGGTGTGAATCCGGTAGTTCGGTTTGGCGTGGTCCGCAGCCCCCAGAGTACGGAGTCGAGCTCCTCTACCCAGTGCATGTTAGATTCCTTCAGGGACCGCACTAGTCTGGGTTTGATGCCGCTCATGATTAGACCATTTGCTCGCTCGACTTGACCGTTAGTTTGGGGGTGATAGACTGAAGCATAGTCGAGCTTGATGCCCATATTTTTGCACCAGAGTTTAACCTCGTCGGCCGTGAAATTCGTGCCGTTGTCAGTGATGATGCTGTGGGGGACGCCAAAACGGTGTACTACCCCGGATATGAAATCTATCACAAGTCCGGATTCTGCCGTTTTAACCGGCTTGGCTTCAATCCATTTGGTGAATTTGCCCACCATGACCAATAAGTATTTGTGCTTGTGGGTTCCCCCTTTAAGGGGTCCGACCATGTCAAGCCCCCAAACCGCGAACAACCAGGTGATGGGTATAGTTTTGAGGGCGGTGGGTGGCATGTGGCTCTGATTAGCAAAGAGCTGGCAACCGACGCATCATTGGACTAAGTCCTGAGCATCTGCCCGGGCTGTCGGCCAATAAAATCCTGTATGAAAGGCCTTGCCTACAAGGGCCCGGGCTGCAGCGTGGTGCCCGCCGAGTCCGGCGTGAATTTCAGCCAGGAGATTACGCCCTTCGTCTTCGGAGATACACCTTTGAAGGACTCCGGTTATGCTTTTCTTATAAAGTTCTCCCTCATGGACCTTGTAGGCTTTAGATCGCCGAACTATGCAGCGGCCTCATTTTGGTCTTCGGGAAGTTCCTGCCTAATTAAGTAGGCTAGGAATGGTTCCGTCCCCGAGGCAATTACTGCCATTATTTCATGGGCTGAAGGTGTTATTTCATTTGCTGAGCCGCCGATTGTGTCAGAGTTGTCTGAGTTAGGTGCTGCAGCTGGCTCCGGATTGTTATTTCCGGACTCCTCTTCCCATAATACGGATGGCTTAAAGAGCCGTTCCAGGAAGATGTTTGGAGGGACGGCGTCACGTTTTGCACCGATGCGTGCTAACACGTCTGCTGCCTGGTTATTATCCCGGGCTACATGGTGGAATTCGAGTCCTTCGAACCGAGCTGACATTTTTAGGACGGTGTTGCGGTAAGCTGCCATTTTCGGATCTTTGGCGTCAAAGTCTCCATTTACTTGGGATATTGCGAGGTTTGAATCCCCGCGCACCTCTAGGCGTTGAATGCCCATGGAGATTGCCATCCAGAGGCCGTGGAGAAGGGCCTCGTATTCGGCTGCGTTGTTGGAGTCCATGTACATTATTTGAAGTACGTATTGGACTATGTCTCCAGTTGGGGACGTCAAGACGACGCCAGCCCCCAAGCCAGTCAACATTTTGGATCCGTCGAAATGCATGATCCAATTGGAGTACGCGCCGTACTCTTTAGGGAGTTCGGCTTCGGTCCATTCGGCGACGAAGTCAGCCAGAACTTGCGATTTTATAGCTCGCCGTGGTTTGTAGGTTATGTCAAATGGTAAGAGCTCAATGGCCCATTTTGCAATCCTGCCCGTTGCGTCGCGATTGTTTATAATATCGTTGAGAGGTACTTCGAAGGCCACCGTTATGGAACACTCTTGAAAGTAGTGTCGCAGCTTCCAGGATGCCATGAACACCGCATAAGCTATCTTTTGATAATGTGGGTACCGGGACTTGCATGGAGTTAAGACAGTGGATACGTAGTACACTGGTTTTTGAAGAGGGAATCTGTGCCCTTCTATTTCTCGTTTGACGACGAGTACCGCGCTGACAACTTGATGTGTTGCTGCGATATATAATAACATAGGTTTGCCTAGGTTGGGCGCGGCCAGGACCGGATTTGTTGCCAGTATGGCCTTGATTTCTTCGAGTCCGGCCGTGGCGGCATCCGTCCATTTGAAGTGTTCGGTGCGCCAGAGGAGGCGATAGAGGGGCAGAGCCTTTTCTCCCAAACGGGAGATGAAGCGGCTTAGAGCCGCTACGCACCCAGTTAGTTTTTGTATTTGCTCGAGGTCTTTTGGGATATCCAATTGTGACAGAGCTCGGATCTTGGCTGGGTTTGCTTTAATTCCTCTACCGGATACAATGAAGCCCAAAAGCTTTCCGGCTGGTACTCCGAAGACACATTTTTCCGGGTTGAGCTTAATGTCATATGCTCGGAGGTTGTCAAATGTCACCCTCAAGTCGTCTACTAGAGTTTCGACGTGTTTGGTCTTGACGACCACATTGTCTACGTATGCCTCTACTGTTTTGCCTATCTGGGTAGCCAGACATGTCTGAATCATGCGCTGATATGTTGCGCCGGCGTTTTTGAGTCCGAAGGGCATTGTGTTGAAGCAGAATGGCCCATATGGAGTAATGAATGCCGTTGCGGCCTGGTCTTTTTCCGCCATCTTGATTTGATGGTATCGGGAGTATGCATCGAGGAAGCACAATGAATCGTGCCCTGTGGTAGCATCGATGATTTGGTCGATGCGAGGGAGAGGGAAAGGGTCCTTTGGACAGGCCTTGTTAAGGTGTTTGAAATCGACGCAGAGGCGCCAGGATTTGTCCTTTTTTGGTACCATTACTAGGTTGCCTAGCCAGTCCGGATGTTTGATATCTCTGATGAATCCGGCTTCTAAAAGCTTGGCTAGCTCCTCTCCCATTGCCTGTCTTTTGGGTTCGGAAAATCACCGAAGAGCTTGTTTGACTGGCTTGAATCCTTTTAGGATATTTAGGCTGTGCTCTGCCAGCCTGCGTGGGATTCCTGGCATGTCTGAAGGGTGCCAGGCAAAAATGTCCCAATTCTCCCGGAGGAATTCTCGTAGTGCGGCTTCTACATCAGGATTTAATTGTGCCCCAATGGATGCCGTCTTTGTGGGGTCCGTTGGATGGACCTGAAATTTGACTATTTCGTCCGCTGGTTTGAAAGAGGTGGACTTGGACCTCTTGTCGAGTATCACATCATCCCTATCCACCATGGAGCGCAGCGCAGTTAGTTCCTCTGCCGCTAGGGCTTCGGATAATGCCTCTAGGGCCAGTGCGGCTGTCTTATTTTCAGCATGGAGTGCTGTATCTGGATCACTCGCGAGAGTGATTATTCCATTGGGTCCGGGCATTTTGAGTTTCATGTACCCGTAATGGGGTATAGCTTGGAAGATTGTGAATGCCTCTCGCCCTAACAAGGCGTGATATCTGCTGCTGAATGGGGCCACTTGGAACGTGACCTCTTCGGACCTGTAATTGTCCGGCGAGCCAAACACTACATCTAGTGTGATTTTTCCTGTGCAGCGTACTTCTCGACTAGGGATTATTCCCCTGAAGGTTGTGCTGCTCCGCTTGATGCGGCTCCAATCAATTTCCATTTTTTGAAGAGTTTCTTCGTAGATGAGGTTTAATCCGCTGCCGCCATCCATGAGTACCTTGGTAAGACGAAAGTCGTCCACTATCGGACTGAGGACCAATGCGGCTGGTGCTCTAGCTGTTCGGAATTTAGGTTCGTCGCTGGCATTGAAGGTGATAGCCGTGTCACTCCATGGATTTGTTGTTGCTACTTGGTAGACTTCGGCGAGCTGCGGATTGTTCGTTTCCGCATGTTATTTGATGCGAAAGTCTCGAAGACTGTTGATACCGTACTGGTGCTGCTAGGCTGGTTGCCGGGGGCTAAAAAGCCTTCGCCACTTTTGGCCACCTGCCATAATATCCAACATGCTCGAAGGCTATGTGTTGGAGTGGCGCCCTCCATACTGTGGATTTTGCAGGGTCCGTTGAGCCATCCCTCCAGTACGGTTCCGTACCCTTTAGGGGGTTTTTGCTTTTTGGTTTTTAACCCAGGTGCTTGGGTATGACGCACCCTTTTATTTTGGGCTGGGGTTGTATTCAGGGTCGGATTGTCCCAAAACCTAGTTTCGGTTTTCCAGGCACTCTCCATCGCGCAGTATTTTTGTACAATGGTCGCTAGTTCGACGAAGCATGTAACTTAGCGACGACTGATGGCATTTATGATTCCCTTGTCCGTGCAATTGTTGCAGAAGATTGAAATTGCGCTTTCTTCACGGAAGTCCTTTATCCTGTTCATAACTAGGAGGAATCTGGCCCAGTAATGATGTACTGTTTCATCGGGCTCTTGCCGTATTGGAGATAGATCGCTTATGTTTGGGTGGGCGGGTGGAATCAAGTTCGGAACCCCGCCCGATCTGAGGCTCAAAGGCCAAGAAGCTTCCGGATTCGGAAGCTTGGTTTGCTGGACGCTTTCCAACAAATCTGGTCTGATGCCTGACTTTAGGTTCAGTATTTGATTAGCGTCCGTCCCTCCGCGGGAATCCGGCATGGAGGGATCGAGAATCCGGACATAGTTGGTTTTTAACATAGAAGAAGAGTCGCCGCATTGTTCCTCTACCACAACGACGTGGTGGGTAACCTGGGGAGAGTTAATTTTTCTCAGATCGGTTTTAAGCCCAATCTGATCGTAGTCGGTAGTGACTCCCAGGGTGGCGATGCGATCCAAGAGCTCGTTTACGGAGGAGAGCTCAATCGGATCTAGCTACTCGGCGAATTCCGAGCTGACGTGAAGATCGCTTTTAATGACCTGAGAGGTCATTGTCGGAGCGGTGGCCGAACAGGCGGTCATAAGAAAACCGCCTAGCCGGATAGTCTGGCCGGCGGCCAAAGCTCCCTTGACGACGGTGCCGTCTTTAAAGACGGGAAAAGGCATCCTTCCTGATGGTGACGGCACAGAGGAACTCTCAATGAAAGCACCAATGTCGGTGTCAAAACTGGCGGATCTCGGGTAGGGGGTCCTGAACTGTGCGTCTAGGCGGATGGTAACAGGAGACAAGGGACACGATGTTTTACCCAGGTTTGGGCCCTCTTGATGGAGGTAAAACCCTACGTCCTGCTTGATTAATATTGATGATGTGTGTTACAAGAGTGGATCTACCACGAGATCAAGGAGGCTAAACCCTAGAAGCTAGCCTATGGTATGATTGTTGTTCGTCCTATGGACTAAAGCCATCCGGTTTATATAGATACCAGAGAGGGCTAGGGTTACACAAAGTCGGTTACAATGGTAGGAGATCTACATATCCGTATCGCCAAGCTTGCCTTCCACGCCAAGGAAAGTCCCATCCGTACATGGGACGAAGTCTTCAATCTTGTATCTTCATAGTCTTGGAGTCCGGCTGATGATGATAGTTCGGCTATCCGGACACCCCCTAGTCCGGGACTCCCTCAATGGTGGAGTGGAAAAAGATCCACATGCAACAACGTGCCAGATGGGGCAATGGAACAAAGGTATGGTTCGAAAAGAGGTAGCATACCTGAGGGTCGACGGGAAGTGGCTTCGCTCGTGGTTGTCGTCCTCCGCACACACTACGGCAGCGAGCTTGGGGACGGAGGCCATCCCGCGCGGGCGCTAGGTCTGAGAGGATGACCTTGTCGTCAGTGCGTGACCTCGCTCGCCGACGACGAGTGCGTCAACAATGCACGTCCTTTTATTCCCTGGCGGATCTATGACCATCGATGAGGAGGGAGACAGGGGCCGTCTTTTTTAGATCTGGAGAGAGGGTGGTAGTGTGAGAAGCAAGTGGGTAGCCCTTGGCAAGAAAGCGCTGAAGCTCCAGCCTATATATCTTTTTTATACTACTAGTACTGGAGGTGGAGTAGTGGTAGAGTAGTTTATATTTTCTCTGCGTACAGTACTAGTTAGTCGTGCTTCAAAACAGAATAACACGCCATTAAAAAATAAAGGTCGATAACTAATGCGGCACCTCGGGCCAACGCGGCCAGATCGCATTTTGCACGAGAAATTACACACCATGTTTCGTTGACATGTGGTCCCGTTCCAACATATTAGTGAGACGACGGCAAGTAGTAGGAGTATTTCCGAACCGACGTGTAGGCCGTGGCGCCCCTTCGTGAACTGTGGTGAACTAGCAACCGTCCACTGACTCTTCGCCTTTCCCTCTCGATTTGGAACTGCTGTTGCACGCTCTTCCTCTCCCTCCTCCATTTTCCTTCAGCCCTTCACCCTTTCTTCTGCCATTGTTCGACCGTCTTCTCCATGGAGGGAACAGGACGGAAATGACCCCGTTATTCTTGCCCCGATCTGAAAGATGACGTGGTGGAGGAACTCATTGATCGGTGCAACGTCATCACCTCGGCTAGCATGGCAGGTTCATTCAAGCCCATTCTTGACTCAACTAATAACATCATTAGAAGGAACCCAAGAGTCAAGGAGCGGTTTGATCTCCCCTATCTTCTTCGCCGTGACCCTGATGACTGGCACCGTCATGACGGAGGCCTCGCCCTGTGCAAGTTTGTAGGACCTTGAGAAGAGGTGTCTAGAGGGGGGGTGATTAGACACTAAGTATAAAGTTCAGTTTTTAACTTCTTTAAGTTTAAGTGGAGTTTAGGCACAAGTTTAACATTCACAATACATAACAAGCAAGCATGCAAAGAGTATATGAGCAGCAGAAAGTAAAGCATGCAACTTGCAAGAATGTAAAGGGAAGGGTTTTGGAGGATTCAAACACAATTGGAGACACGGATGTTTTTGTCGTTGTTCCGATAGGTGGTGCTATCGTACATCCACGTTGATGGAGACTTCAACCCACGAAGGGTAACGGTTGCGCGAGTCCACGGAGGGCTCCACCCAGGAAGGGTCCATGAAGAAGCAACCTTGTCTATCCCACCATGGCCGTCGCCCACGAAGGACTTGCCTCACTAGCGGTAGATCTTCACGAAGTAGGCGATCTCCTTGCCCTTACAAACTCCTTGGTTCAACTCCACAATCTTGTCGGAGGCTCCCAAGTGACACCTAGCCAATGTAGGAGACACCACTCTCCAAGAAGTAACAAATGGTGTGTTGGTGATGAACTCCTTGCTCTTGTGCTTCAAATGATAGTCTCCCCAACACTCAACTCTCTCTCATAGGATTTGGATCTGGTGGAAAGAAGATTTGAATGGAAAGCAACTTGGGGAAGGCTAGAGATCAAGATTCATATGGTAGGAATGGAATATCTTGGCCTCAACACATGAGTAGGTAGTTCTCTCTCAGAACTGGTAAGTTGGAAGTGTAGGTTTGTTCTGATGGCTCTCTCCACGAATGAAGAGGAGGTGGAGGGGTATATATAGCCTCCACACAAAATCTAACTGTTACACACAATTTACCAAACTCGGTGGGACCGAATCAACAAACTCGGTCGGACCGATTTAGCAAATCTAGTGACTGTTAGGATTTTTGGTGGGACCGACATGCAACTCGGTAGGACCGATATGGTTAGGGTTAGGGCATAACGTAATCTCGGTGAGACCGATTACACAAACTCGGTGAGACCGATTTTGGTAATTAGCTAACCAGAGAGTTGGTCAGGCAAACTCGGTTGGACCAATTACTCAAACTCGGTGGGACCGATTTTGGTAATACGTTAACCAGAGAGTTTGCATTGTAATCTTGGTAGTACCGATTGCTCAAACTCGGTGAGACCGATTTTGGTAATGGACATACAGAGAGAGATTACAATCCCATCTCGGTGAGACCGAGATCCTTATCGGTGAGACCGATTTGTCTAGGGTTTGTGGCAGTGGCTATGACATCTGAACTCGGTGGCGCTGGATAGAAAGAATCGGTGTGGCTGAGTTTGAATTTAGGTTTAGGTCATATGTGTGGAAGTGGGAAAGTAGTTGAGGGTTTTGGAGCATATCATTAAGCACTGTGGAGCAAGAAACTCATTAAGCAACACCTCATCCCTTCTTGATAGTATTGGCTTTTCCTATAGACTCAATGTGATCTTGGATCACTAAAATATAAAATGAAGAGTCTTGAGCTTGAAGCTTGAGCCAATCCTTTGTCCTTAGCATCTTGAAGGAGTTCCCACATCCTTTAGTCCATGCCACTCCATTGTTGAACTTATCTGAAACATACTAGATAAAAGTGTTAGTCCAACAAGAGATATGTTGACATTAATTACCAAAACCACCTAGGGAGCACTTGTGCTTTCAATCTCCCCCTTTTTGGTAATTGATGACAACATACATTAAAGCTTTAGATAAAGATATAAAGAATAGCAAGTAAAGCTTTGGAAAGACATGTAACAAGCATAGGCTCCCCCTACATGTATGCAATCATGTGAATATGGAATATAGAAGCATGTGAGAGCATAACCATGATAGAGTAGGAAATGTGTTACATGTATCTTGGCCATATGCATCAGAGCAAAGAATATTAAAAAAATACCTTCATGCTCATGAGTCCTTCTTGCAAACAGTATGTACATCAGCAAGAATTTCTCATACACATGATTGTGATGCATATACTTACCTAGTAGTCTTGAGTTGGCTTAGGATGGAATGAACCTGCGTAAACAAGGTTAGATAACACAACTACATCTACTAGCCAGAGCAAATAGAAGAAACCACAAGAATACCAAGACTGGGATGACATGTAGAGAATGAGTACTAAGTACCACATTGGATTAGACATGTCCCCAAGGGTAAAGATATGCAATGAATTTAAATGATTTCTTTCCCTTAGATGTCTTGCTCCCCCTGAATCTAGCATGGGATACTGGGAGAAGATAGGGAACAGAAAATCAAAGCTGAAAGATATAAAAGAACAGAGCTAATGCAAATAAGCACATATGAACATGTCTTTCCCCTCAAGAAGACATGTGGCATCTCTCCTGTTGAACACCAAGCATCTGGGATCCTTGAGAAATACTTTCTACTTGAGTATTCTCTCCCCCTGGAGATCTCTTTCTCCCCCTATGGAAGTAATGCTCTCTCCCTTTTGGAAGTGATAAGCTTTGATGTGATCTCTCTCTCCCCCTTTGACATCAGTTTCCAAGAAGGGTTTGATCCTTGAGTCACAGCACAAAGCATTTATATAAATGTGATGCTTGTAGAGGACAAGATTCATTGAGTGGAGCTGGATCAGAACAAACAAAGAATAAGTGGCAAACTGTTCTTTCTGTTGTGAAATCGGTGGCACCGAGTGGTATGCTTTGGTTGTACCGAAAGGATTCGGTTGGACCGAAAACAACAAATCGGTGAAACCGAGTTCATCGCAGAGAAAACACTTGTCACCTCATCTCACTAGACTAGTAAGATCTCACAAAGATTTGCAAGGAATTTACTGAATGATATGCAATGAATTGGATGCAGAAAATGCAGAGCAAACAGAAAGAAATCTAGATAGTTTTTTTGAAAGGGGAAACAAATATGCAGGAGATAAATGCAAAAACACAGAAAAGAACATAAGAGAACTTCATCTAGAGATGGTCGGCGACAAAGTCACCTATGTTAGAGTACATTGACTTAGGAGTCAAGTGAGATCAGTTGATCATAGGTCATACTCATCGTTTAAGCTCAAAATGGGGTTGCCATTTTTCGTTTAAGCATCTTGATGTATTCACATCTTGTCGAGTTGCTTTAGCTCATGACCTGGAGTAAAGCTTCTCTAAGATGGAATAACATACCTTGGTTGGTGGTGTTGTCCATGTAGTTGAACTTGTGTGGGTTGCTCAAGGTTGATGTAGCTCATCAAGAGTTGAGAGCACCACTTGGAATTTGAGTCCACCTACCTACATGGGTTAGTTCTTGCAAGGAAGAGCACTTGTGTATCCAAAAATGACAACCATGAAGCGCAACATAGAATTTGTCAAAGGATATGTTTGAATGGTTCCGTGCTTCCTTGTCTTCAACCACCATAGTGTAGAAACTTGGTGATGTAGAGATTGCTCAAGATGTGAGTAGATTACAATCTCATGGAATTTGATTCAACCAAGTACCTACATGGGTTATATAACATGCAAGATGCAAATATATCCAAGACATAAGATTTTCATCATAAGAGAAATATCAGGGATTAGTCATAAGCTCATGTCTTGCATGTATCCAATGGAGTTTCTACTCCAAGTTTGAAGCATCTATGATGTTCAATTCTCCTCTCAACCTGCAAAACACTTTCTCATCAAGAGGTTTAGTGAATATATCCGCTAATTGTTTTTCGGTGCGAACATGCTTAAGATTAATGTCACCCTTAGCAACATGATCTCGAATGAAATGATGACGAACTTCAATATGCTTAGTTCGAGAATGTTGTATGGGATTATGACCAATTTTAATAGCACTTTCATTGTCACAAAGCAATGGAACATGTTTCACATATATCCCATAATCTTTAAGAGTTTAGGTCATCCAAAGTAATTGAGCACAACATGAACCAGCGGCAATGTATTCCGCTTCGGCGGTGGATAAGGATACCGAGTTTTGTTTCTTGGAAGACCAAGACACAAGAGATCTACCAAGAAATTGACAAGTACCCGAAGTGGAATTTCTATCAACCTTGTCACCGGCATAGTCCGAGTCGGAGTAGCCAACAAGATCGAAGGAGGCCCTCTTAGGATACCAAATGCCAAAATTTGGTGTATGGATTAAGTATCTCACTATCCTTTTCACGGCCTTAAGATGACATTCTTTAGGAGCAGCTTGATATCGTGCACACATGCACACACTTAGCATGATATCGGGATGTGAAGCACATAGATATAACAATGAACCAATCATAGAGCGATAAACCTTTTGATCAACCGGTTCACCATCTTTGGTCAAATCAAGATGTCCACTAGTAGGCATGGGTGTAGACATACCTTTGCACTCTTGCATATTGAACTTCTTGAATAAGTATTTGGTGTACTTCGTTTGAGAAACAAAAGTACCTTCCTTAGTTTGCTTGATTTGCAAACCAAGAAAGAATTTGAGTTCACTCATCATAGACATCTCAAACTTCTCTGACATTAGCTTCCTAAACTTCTCACTAAAATGAGGGTTAGTTGATCCAAATATGATATCATCAACATAAATTTGGCATACAAATAATTCTCCATTAACCCTTTTAGTAAAAAGAGTAGAATCAATTTTCCCAATTTCAAAGCCTTTTTCAATAAGGAACTTGGTCAAGCATTTATACCACGCTCTAGGAGCTTGTTTAAGACCATAAAGAGCTTTGTGAAGTTTGTAAACATGATTGGGTTTCTTAGGATTGACAAAGCCGGGCGGTTGTTTAACATAAACTTCCTCCTCTATTTCACCATTTATAAAGGCACTTTTAATGTCCATTTGGTATAAGGTGATATCATGATGATTAGCATAGGCAAGTAAGATGCGAATGGATTCAAGTCTAGCAACGGGAGCATAAGTCTCACCATAGTCCATACCTTCGACTTGTGTGTAGCCTTGGGCGACGAGACATGCTTTGTTGCAAACTACTTGTCCATCTTCGTCTTGCTTGTTGCGAAACATCCATTTGGTACCGATGATGTTGTGGTTGTTGTCGGGCTTCTCAACCAATGTCCAAACTTGATTTCTCTCAAAGTTGTGTAGCTCTTCATGCATAGCATTTATCCAATCCGGATCTTCCAATGCTTATTCAACCTTCATAGGTTCAATGCTAGAGATGAAAGAATAGTTTTCACAAAAGTTAGCTAAACGAGTTTTAGAGCGAGTGATTCTCCCGGTTTGTATATCGTTGTAGATTTGCTTGATGGGATGGTCTTTAGCAATTCTTGCTCGAACTCGTGAAAGCTTTTTCTTGGTTCTTGGTTGAACTTCTTCTTCATCTTGTTCTTCTTCTTGGCCTTCTTCATTGTTGGTGTTGTCGTTCTCTTGTCGTGGTGGAAAACGAGGTTGTTGACGTTCATCTTGATGCACTTCCTCGTTTTCTTCATCTTGGTGTGTTCCACTTGTGGATGCTTCCGTATCAACTCTTGGTTCACCTTGTCGTGAAGTAGAAGCTTCCACTTGGACGGACGAGGTACTCTCCTTCACCTCCATTGGACGGACCTTGCCAATAGACAAGTCTTGGATTGCTTCCGAAGGATCTTTGTCTCCTACATCAATTGGCAATTGCTCTGCTTGCGAGCCGTTAGATTCATCAAACTTCACATCTACCGTCTCTTCAACCTTTCGGGTGAAATTGTTGTAGACACGGTAAGTGTGAGAGTTTGAGCCATAACCTAGTAGGAAACCTTCATGAGACTCAGGAGCAAATTTAGAACGACGATGCTTATCAAGAATGTAGAACTTTGAGCCAAATACTCGAAAGTATCCAACTTGGGGTTTGTTACCGGCAGGAGCTCGTATGCCGTCTTGTCGAGTAGCTTGTGAAGATACAAGTGATTTGTTGCATGACAAGCTGTCTCAACTACTTCTGCCCAAAAGTGCTTCGGTGTCTTGTACTCATCAAGCATCGTTCTCGCCATTTTGATGAGTGTTCGGTTCTTCCTCTCAACAACTCCATTTTGTTGAGGTGTCTACATAGCCGAGAACTCGTGTGAAATCCCTTCTTCGTCAAGAAAGGTGTCCACATTTGCGTTCTTGAACTCCGTTCCATTGTTGCTGCAAACCTTCTTGATCTTCACTTCAAATTGATTTTGGGCCTTCCTAGCGAAGTTTTTGAAGATCTTTTGGACCTGCGATTTATCATCACGAAAGAACACCCACGTAAATCTTGAAAAATCATCAACTATAACTAGACCAAAAGAATTTCCACCGAGACTCTTGTAAGAGTTGGGACCAAAAAGATCCATCTGAAGTAGCTTGAGTGGCCTCCTTGTGGTCATGATGTTCTTCACGGGATGCCTTCCTCCAACCTGTTTACCTGCTTGACAAGCACTGCAAAGTCTATCCTTATCAAATATGACATCGTTAACACCAAGGATATGATTCCCTTTAATAAGCTTGTCAAGGTTTCTCATGCCAACATGACCTAGTCGTCTACCTTTTGAGGATTTAGCAATGAAGCAAGTTTTAGGTTGAGCCTTTCTAGAGAAATCAACAATGTAAAGATCACCTCTACGTATACCAGTAAAGACCATTTTATGATTGTCTCGACGAAACACTTGGCAATCTACTTCAGTAAATAGGACATTGAAACCGAAATAAGAAAGTCTAGATACTGAAAGTAAGTTGTAGCCAAGAGATTCAACGAGCATAACATTCTGAATGGAGCTATCATGTGAGATGGCCACCTTACCGAGGCCAACCACCTTACCCTTTGAGTTGTCACTAAAAGTGACATACTTTCGAGGACTATCATTTTCAGCAAGCTCACGAAACATGTCTTTATCTCCGGTCATGTGATCGGTACATCCGTTGTTAAGAACCCATTCCTTTCCTCCTGACATATATCCCCGAAGATTTTCCATAAGAACAAAATGTCTCATTGCATCATCAAGATCGAAGTCACTATCATCATCCTCATCATAGTATCCATGTTCAACATCGTCATGTGGTGGATCAAGTCCTAGAGAGGGTAATTCGTTAGAGTGAGTTTGACAATGATCTTGCTTATGAATTCTTATAGCTTCGGAAATAATATCACCAATAATTCCAACATCTCCTTTGGCACGCATAAGATTTGTAAGTTCAAATAGACGATCACCAAACATAGGATCACTAGTATTCATCTTACTCAAGGCAATAGACTTATGGAGAATTTCATCTAGATTTTTCAAGGAATAATTTGGAAAGCGTTCCTCAAGAAATTTCCAATAGTGTAGGCACACTCAAGAGTAGGCAAGTTTCTAATTAAGTTTCTAGGCAAGCCTCTAGTGATGAGATTAACAGTTCTAAGATTCCTAATCATGTCAATTGACTCATCAAGAGTAGGATGAATAGGATCAACATGAGGTGCACAAGGGCTAGCAATGTACTTGTTCAAATGATATTGATTGAAAATTACAAGAATCTCATTTTTTCACTCATGAAAATACTCTCCATCAAGAATAGGCACTCTATGTCTAAGACTCCCCAAAGTAGACTCATCCATCTTCCTCCAATGGTGATTAAACAAAGGCAATGGAGACCAATGCTCTGATACCACTTGTAGGACCTTGAGAAGAGGTGTCTAGAGGGGGGGTGATTAGACACTAAGTATCAAAGTTGCAGTTTTTAACTTCTTTAAGTTTAAGTGGAGTTTAGGCACAAGTTTAACATTCAAAATACATAACAAGCAAGCATGCAAAGAGTATATGAGCAGCGAAAAGTAAAGCATGCAACTTGCAAGAATATAAAGGGAAGGGTTTTGGAGGATTCAAACGCAATTGGAGACACGAATGTTTTTGTCGTGGTTCCGATAGGTGGTGCTATCGTACATCCACATTGATGGAGACTTCAACCCACGAAGGATAACGGTTGCGCAAGTCCACAGAGGGCTCCACCCACGAAGGGTCCACGAAGAAGCAACCTTGTCTATCCCACCATCGCCATCGCCCACGAAGGACTTGCCTCACTAGCGGTAGATCTTCACGAAGTAGGCGATCTCCTTGCCCTTACAAACTCCTTGGTTCATCTCCACAATATTGTCGGAGGCTCCCAAGTGACACCTAGCCAATCTAGGAGACACCACTCTCCAAGAAGTAACAAATGGTGTGTTGGTTATGAACTCCTTGCTCTTGTGCTTCAAATGATAGTCTCCCCAACACTCAACTCTCTCTCATAGGATTTGGATCTGGTGGAAAGAAGATTTGAGTGGAAAGCAACTTGGGGAAGGCTAGAGATCAAGATTCATATGGTAGGAATGGAATATCTTGGCCTCAACACATGAGTAGGTAGTTCTCTCTTAGAACTGGTAAGTTGGAAGTGTAGGTTTGTTCTGATGGCTCTCTCCACGAATGAAGAGGAGGTGGAGGGGTATATATAGCCTCCACACAAAATCTAACCGTTACACACAATTTACCAAACTCGGTGGGACCGAATCAACAAACTCGGTCGGACCGATTTAGCAAATCTAGTGACCGTTAGGATTTTCGGTGGGACCGACATGCAACTCGGTAGGACCGATATGGTTAGGGTTAGGGCATAACGTAATCTCGGTGAGACCGATTACAAAAACTCGGTGAGACCGATTTTGGTAATTAGCTAACCAGAGAGTTGGTCAGGCAAACTCGGTGGGACCGATTACTCAAACTCGGTGGGACCGATTTTGGTAATACGTTAACGAGAGAGTTTGCATTGTAATCTTGGTAGTACCGATTGCTCAAATTCGGTGAGACCAATTTTGGTAATGGACATACACAGAGAGATTACAATCCCATCTTGGTGAGACCGAGATCCCTATCGGTGAGACCGATTTGTCTAGGGTTTATCTAGGCTATGACATCTGAACTCGGTGGCGCCCGATAGAAAGAATCGGTGTGGCCGAGTTTGACTTTAGGTTTAGGTCATATGTGTGGAAGTGGGAAAGTAGTTGAGGGTTTTGGAGCATATCACTAAGCACTGTGGAGCAAGAAACTCATTAAGCAACACCTCATCCCTTCTTGATAGTATTGGCTTTTCCTATAGACTCAATGTGATCTTGGATCACTAAAATATAAAATGAAGAGTCTTGAGCTTGAAGCTTGAGCCAATCCTTTGTCCTTAGCATCTTGAAGTAGTTCCCACATCCTTTAGTCCATGCCACTCCATTGTTGAACTTATCTGAAACATACTAGATAAAAGTGTTAGTCCAACAAGAGATATGTTGACATTAATTACCAAAACCACCTAGGGAGCACTTGTGCTTGCAAAGTTGATGCCGCTTGATAATGATACGTATGATGTTAAGATGCCATCGCTTGAGGGCAAGGCTTGTGCAGGCGCAAATGGAGATTGGGTTGTTTACATTGGGTCCAACTACGAGTGGGAACTTGTGAATGTGTACACTCGTGACCGGGTTCCACTTCCAAAAATCTCAGCATACTGCCAAGAGGTTGAGCACACCGGTATTGTACGCACGTTCAAATACAATCATGGTGACTGTCTTCTATGGAAGATAGCAATTTCTCGAGTTCCCAACCGCTCTTGGAATTACAACAACTATGAAGTTGTTGCTATATTCCACAAGCTTGTTGCCGTCCTTGCTGGTTTGACTCGATGGATATTGCTCAAAACTTAGTTTCTGTACACGGATGAGTACTGTGATGCAATTGAATACGAGGGCCTTGTGTTTGCTGCCACCACTCGTGGCACTGTTTTTGCATGGAATCATTGTTTCGGTACGTTTGTCTTCCACCGTAATTATAATTGTTTCATCCACATGCATGCGGGTTAGCAAGTTTCCCTTTACTAATTAACCTTCTTCTTGTGTTTCCAAGGTCCTGCGAACATTCCACCACCTATACTTGAAGATTTTTATAACCAAGGGGGAGATGACGATGGTGATGATCACGAGCATGAGGACGAGCAGCGCCCATATACTATTTGGCGCCTGGCAACTAATTCCGATGGATCACCTCCTCTCGTGTGTATACAGCCCACTGATGATGTTACTGCTAAGGAAGCAGGTGTAGTCTCCCATGGTCGCACTCTCCGGACCTATTCCAACACCCGTTGCATGGTATTCGGGACGGATACTAGTGTGCTAGCGGCAACTCCTTCTCCCTGGTACAGAATTGATAGTCTTGGAGAAAACTCGCTCTTCCTTGGACAAAACTATCCAATGATGGTGAAAGGCGATCCAACTACTATTGACACAACATTACTACCATTTATGAGAAGCAACTGTGTCTATACCTCAGACATTTGGGTGGTTCCCTACCCTGGTACTGATATAGTAGGTCGCTTCAGCCTGGATGATCAGTCTTGCGTTGGTCTCCAGATCGAGAATGGATGGCCCGTCCCAGAGAATCACTTGTGGTTCAAAGCAAGCATTTCCAACGCCGAGGAATGGTTGAGTTGAAGTTCATTTCATTGCTTGTTATTTGTTGTGTGGTGAAAACTTTAGTATTTATAATGTATCCTCGTTGTCGATGTGGGTTGATGACCTATTGTATGTAATAGAATGATATGCCTGTGATAAACTTACTAAATTTACGAATGGCTTTCGAGTCGCTTCTGTGAGTGAGTGGTGTGACAAGGCAATTTTTTTTCCGAATACATAATTGTACGTGCATTGCAACAGGTATCGGATGAGGCCAATCAACAATAGTAGTACACTATTTGTACTAGCTTCACATGCTTCGCGCGTCGTGCGGGTATTTTTACTGTAGCCATATTGTACTACGTAACTAGCACCTCGAATCCTCGATACTAGTAGTACTACATAGTAAGTAGTAGGAGTAGTAGGGTGGCATGGGCCAGAACAAGCATTCACGTCCAGAAGTACGGCACACGCCACCAGCACGACTTCCATCTGACACCATATTTCTTGGAGTCCATGCTAGAGCAATATATTCAACCTCATCGTTTCTCTAACTCAGCCATCGCGCGGCGGGTGAGGTGGGGGTTTGCCGATAGTCGGTTTCCTTAACTGCGGTCCCACTTGTAAGGCCAACTGCAACGCACGACCCCAAACGGACCTCCGTTTTGCATGAACTCCAACGATAATTTTGACTAGAAAAGCAAGACCAAAGAAAACAAGAACCACAAGAATACATTTTACTACTCCTGTAAGTTGGATTAGTGCCTTCTTGATGTATTCATTGTTGATCTGCGGAGGCTCGATCCTGCGTGCTTCTTTCTTCTTCGAGTGTAAAGAAGTAGACGTTGCTTCCTCGCATCTAGTCTCATGTCTAGCCTCTATTCTAGTACTCCTTCCGGTCCGGTTTTCTCTGCATCTAAGCAGCAACACGCATACCAAGTAGGAGTATCAACAAGTGCACTAATATCATCTATAGCCTCTGTGCTAGCTAAATGTGATAGAACATCTACTAAATTGCGCTCTATCAATATATGGATGTACTCTTCTTCCCAATACAAAAACTTGCATCCATTCTACTCCCTCCGTTGCACAATACATGCCTTATATTTGTCAATATATATATATGTATCTAGACATGTTTTAGTATATAGGTACATCCATTTTTGGACAAATGGAAGTCAAGTATTTTGGAACGGAGGGAGTACACAATAAAAAATTTAAGTTAGCACAACTAGTCTAATCCGAGAGCACAACCGAAGATTTGGTCGGGTTCTTCCTCCTTTTGCCGACACGTGGGACATCTAGCATCTAGGTCGTGTCATGAAATAAAATAGAGTGGTAGTTGAAGCCACGAGATGTGCATCTTGGGTTAAACTGTAAATAGAATCTTACTACTCTTGAGTAACTCCAAAAGCGGCCACCGAAGATCTTTCTTGGATTTGTTTTTCATCACCAGCACATCGAGGTGAGAGATGTGCAGGTTCAGTGGGTCAGCTTGCGTTTTCACTAACATGTGGGACCGCATGTGAGCAAACAGACGATGGGCTCCGCGCGTCCGCTAGCTGGCTGAGAAGAGAGATAGAGGAGGGCTGAGCATGGACTATAGGAAATTTGTTCTACGTACCAAGATATATGCTCGATATAGTGGGGTGGCATGGGCCATAACTAGCATTCACGTCTAGCAGTACGGCACACGCCACCCACACGAGTCCCATCCGACATCAATTTTCTTGGAGTGCGTGCTATAGCCATCTCTTCTCCCTCCTGTTTTCTTAGCCATCGCGCGGTGGGCGGGGTGGGGGTTTGCCGATAGTCGGTTTTCTCAACTGCGGTCCCACTTGTAAGTGAAAATGCAACACCGCATGCATTCCCGCTTGAGCGGCGTGCCAGACCAACCGTGTGGGGGTGCGACGCGAACACGGCAGGCTTTTCCTTTTGAACTCGTAACTTGTAAAATTTGGTTCTGCTCCATGGCGCGATCGATAGATAGAAAATAATGATTATGCCTAGAGTAATGAGAAGTTTGGTTCTGGCGCCATTCATGCATGGAGTACGTACAAAAATTATGAAGTTGATGCGAAAGGTAAGATAATTACTGTAGTATCATATACTACTACATGGATTTGATGGAAAGATAAAAATACATACGGATCCATCAACGATATCCTCACGCCCTAGTGTGCCGGGTCACCAACCGATGTGTGAGGAGCAGCGGTGTTGGCGGCGAGCTCAACGTGCTTCTGAATAGTGCCGTCCAAGGTTGCCCTGCGATCCAAGAAGGCCAGCGTCCTATCGTCCTCCTCTTGCATGTAGTAGTCCTTGTGGACGATTTGCGCATAGACGTGGGTGATTATGTCGATGGTGTCTTGCTGCGCCAGGCGCTGCGCGGCGAGCGCGACCTCGAGGTGGACAATCTCCGGCGCGACAGTGGGCAGTCGCAGGGCCACCAGTGCGTCGAAGAGGTTGTCACCATAGTGGCCGTTGAGGGTGGCGGGCATCGCAGAGCCTGGGCGCGTCGGCTGGAGGCTTACATCAAAGTCGTCCGCGAGCTTCTTGACGACGGTGAACTTGTCGAGGAAACCGACGAGGACCTCGTCGAACAAGGAGACGAAGCTGTCGTCCAAGCGGCCCCTTGCCCTGGCGGCCTCAAGCAATACTACCTGGAGACGTTCCTCGTTGCCGGGCCACAGGCTGGCGTCGTGGACCATCTGGCACAGCCGGCTGATGCTCGCGCTCATCGCCTCCATGGGTCTAGCTTAGCTTCTAGTCAACTGATCTTGCGATTTGAGTGATCACTCTTGCCCTTGGTTAGCGTGCGTAGGTGCGTAGGATTTATTACTACTCCTCGGCCCTCTACTGCACCTGCCTTTGGCTGTATGATAGGTGGGCCAGCCACCCCCTGGGCCCATGCTTCATTCACCCAAAGGCAGTTGTCGTAAGTCAATGAAGCTGCATCCCCCTTCGTGCCGGTGCAGTATAGTCATCTCATCGGACCTTTAGTTGGGGCCAAACTAGAGAAGTTTGATGTTTGCTGGTTTATTGGTCCCCTTTGCATTTTGCGTCAAGTTTTGACCTTTGATTTAACTAATAAAATGTTAATGCATGTAAACAAAAATGTTGTGTAAGTCACATTACGAAAACCAAATAATCCCAAAACACTTAGGCACGGTGCATTAAATCCCTCCTTGTTTCTTATTTCGTGACATATCAACCAATGAGAGATGTGGGCCGTGCATGCTTTCAATGACTTGAGACTACCAAACATGACATGCAGTGTTTAGTTCATTGCATGTAGTCCTATTAGTACTCTAGTTACCAAAAAAACATTAAGTTCTCTCGCCGATAGGAATAAAACACCATGTATTTATTTACAGAGGGAGTAGTACATTTTTTGTGACATGCGTTACTAGATATTGCTAGTCAAATACTAAAATCCAGATGGACGTGGTAGTACTCCTAAATCCAGACGGTGGTGCTACTACCAATGTAGTAGTACTACCAATGTAGTAGTAGGAGTACTAGCACTGTACTACCCGTTGGTCAAATTATTACGTGCTGCTCCTCACAGTGAAGTGAAAAGACCCTGCGCCGGAGATGACACCTGAGTATAGGCGCCGTGTTCGGCATACCATAGTCAGCCTCACTGTCTGTAGTCACTATCATCATGGCTGTAGAGCTAGCCTGCTTACAACTAGCCCTGTTCGACATAATTTCCCGTGCGTAGATGCCCGTGCATTGCACAGAACACCAAGATTGGGGGTGGACGGCTCCGGCAGTGGCCATCGCGCCAGATTTTTCCATGGCCTTCTAGATGTGGTGGGGAGGAGATAAGGCTGGTTGTGGGAGACAAGGAGTTGTTTGTAAATAGGGAACAAGTGCGGGCATCTTTTTTACAAAAATGGAGAAGCTTGGTTTGTATGCGTCAGATCTAGATCCGACGACTATTGGTGAAAGATGGGAGGCACAACATCATCACCAACTCAGGACCTGTTTGATTCGCAGGATTTTGAAAACGCAGGAATAGGACACGGCAATATTACAAGTTTCAAACTGATATTACAAATGTTAGCAGTAATGTTGCACCTAGGAAGAGGGAATTACTAGGAAGTTTACGTAAGAACTTTCGTTACTTTAGGTGGATGAAGCATTATCGTACAAACTAAAATCCACCGCCCTGACAAGTCACTAATGGGCAAATAAGTTTTCGAGTCTTTGGCCACTTGATGTTTCAAAAAACAAATTCAGCTTCTGCGGAGACTTTGTCATTTAGGCTTAGACGCTTGCGGTGATCAGCACGCCATTCATTTTTGCGCCAGAGAACGCCCAACCTCATTACCTTGAGCACACTTGCCTCCAGAATAAAGAAGCTAGCGAATTTAATCTCAGATGTGCTACCTCGGTAGTCGATCAAATCAATTTATGTAAGATGGAGATCAAGGCATTCGATGTGATTGTTATAGTGCAGCACATTTTTCACTTTCAGGTCTTTTTTTATCTGCAAAAGAAGAGAACATATTAGAGCAGCTCGCTGCATAAGATTGCCATGTCATCAAGAGGTACCAATATCATTCGCTCATACGATAGGGTTGGCTGGCTAGTGATATTTTTTCACTCTCTCTCTTTCTGTTTCCTCACATTTAACTAGGAGCACGTGAAGAGCTTGGGCATTTGTTGCCTTCCACTATGTGGCCGATGCCATATTTTGCAAAAGTATGCCACATAATACACATCGATGTCAAATCAAAAGATTTTGGCACTGCTCTCGCGATGTGAGAGAGTTGGCACCGCTGTGCACACAGACCCACATGTATAAACAAATCAATCAAACCAACTACACCAGCCTTTCACTCTCCCAAACAAGTGTTTTTTTATTGCCTTAGTCCTCTCTCTCTCTCTCCCACGCAGTGTTTTTTCATTGCGTGAGTTAATTTGGCACCGGAGCAAAGTAGGTGATCCAGATTGGGGCACCAGGTGAGCAATGGAGGGGCATCGATGCCAAATGCATCACAAGTGAATTTGGCACATGTTTTGGCCTACATAGCCCACTTTTGTACTCCCCCCGTCCCAAAATTCTTGTCTTAAATTTGTCTAAATACGGATGTATCTAGTTACATTTTAGTGTTAGATACATCCGTATCTAAACAAATGTAAGACAAGAATTTTGGGACGGAGGGAATACTACCTCGTATTTAGTATAAAATTTTGACCATAGATTTACCTAAGAAAAGGCCAATGCATGTCACTAAAAATTACACCATTTGAAATTATGTTCAAATACAAATCCAACGATATAGTTCTTAGTGACATGCATTAACATTTTGTCAGTTAAATCTATGGTCAAATTTTGATACTACAAAATTGAAAGAGTAAACCAGGACGGAGGTAGTACTTGCTCTTAGGGTAACCAAAGAGTTACTGGAGTAGTCTAAGTTACTTTCAACTATGACTAGCCTAGGCTACTATAGTAGTACAGCATAAAAACGATGCAGGTGATCATGTGAGAAAAAAATACTAAAAACATTTCTTTCGGTGCAGTGCGTAGATGCAGTTTTGAACACTACACTTGTCATCGTAATTTGGAAAATTATGAAAAAATTGAGCTACGTTGTGATTACCATTTACTTATAGGAAAGAAGTTTCACCTCGATGAGTAGCTTCTCCGTGCACGGAAAGCATGTAAGGAATCCAACAACTTGATCCAGATTGGGGCCGATAGATTTTAGTGCTAAGATCTTCACTGTGCGCATGGACTGGGTCAAGCTTGTGGGAATCATTTTCTGGAAGACGGTCGTAAATACATCAAGAATAAATTTAAAAATGTGAATTTCAAGAAGACGGAGAAGAAGATGAGTGTTGTACCTGAACGATTACGGATCCAATAAAGAGTTCGGAGAATTTGGCATACGAGTACACCAACGCTGTCAATTTTGGCGCGTCAATGACCCTGATTTTTGTTGGACCTTCTAGATCCGATACAAGCAATCTCTCAAGGAAAGGCGCATTCTCAATGACCATAACGTGGAACAGCTGGAGTGATCTCTTCCCAATTGATGTCTTGTTGCGGGGCCAGCAAGACACATAAATCCATTGGAGATTCGTCGAGGCAATGTGGAGGCTAATGAACCCGTGGATCTGCTCAAGACGAAGGTACTCGAGCGCAGTACAGCTGCGGAGCAGGTGCTCCATAGCCTTCTTCAAGGTGAAAACGTCGAAGAGGTCGACCTGCTTGAGTTGAGGGAGAAGAAGGGCGGGCGCGACATTAATCTAGGGAAGATAGCAGGAGCTGAAGCTGGCGCGGCGCAGCGTTGGCGTGAGGCGGAGCGTGGACGGCGGCAGAGAGCGACATCGTCCAGCTTCAAAGTTGAGCTCCTCGAGCTGATCTAGGGCGGGGGATAAGAACCACTCGTCGAACTTGGGTTGGACCTTGCAGTTGGTACTGAACATGCGGATGTCAAGGCGTCTGGCTGGCCCAGGGTGCGATGAAAGGATCTTGGAGACTGCGGCCATGCGTTTGCAATCCCCGTCGCAGAGGCAGCTGTCGACGGTGAGGTTGAGGGGGACGCAACGCCAGAGGGGGCGCCACCGTCGGGAGAGCAGGGCAGTCCACACGGCAGATTTGGTGCGGAGGAGGCCGATGATGATGAGCAGCATGTCGTTGGGGAGGCTGCTGATGAAGTCCAGACTCGCCGGATGCGGTTTTGGCTCGAGCCACCTCCGCTTGTTGGCTGCCTCGCTGTCGATGTCAACCGGCAGCGACGCCGGTGTACACGTGTGCTGGTGTGTGTTGTGTGCTGGGTCTGCGCGAGTGCGTCCTTCTGTGCATGCCGCCGCGCAGTGGTGAATTGTGCGCGAGTGCGTCCTTCGCGCGCAAGAAGTTTGTCCTCAATGCGCCCTCAATTTACTAGCTTGCGGGGTGCTACCCCGAGTGGTTTCAACTTTGTTTACTTCACCGCGTGTCAGATGGGCCTCTAGTTTACTTATTTTCACCCACTGCCACATGGGCCAGCACACCAAGATACAGAACACGAGCTGACAACGCAACATGTGGATTGGTTGACCGGTCAACTAAACAATATACAGAGCTATACGCTGACACAGTGAGCGTATAATTCGTCGATATAGAGAGTTCGAGTGAGAGGGGAGGCCCGTGAGAGATAGCAGAGAGAGAGAGAGAGAGAAAGAGCTAATCCCTCCGTTCGATAATGTAGTTACAACATTTCTTTTAAGTCAAACTTTTGAAACTTTGACCAAGTTTATAAAGAAATTACTTATATCTACAATACCAAAGATAAATGATAGTATGAAGTAAGTACATGTTGTGATGAATCTAATGATCGTTCCAGATGTAAATGTTTTTCTCCACATATACCTGGTCAAACTTTTCTGAGGTTTGACTTTTCAAAACATCCATATGCTTATGGACGTGACAGATTCCCTAACGAGAGAGAGAGAGAGAGAGAGTGAAAAAAGTGTGTGTGCGTGTGTGAAAGAGACATCGAAAACACACGATAAAAGTAGAGAAAAAGCATGCGTGTCTTATGCAAACATATCACCCATGCATCTTTGACAATGGAGGCAAGGTGAGGAGATAGTGTGTGGTTGTTTGGAACCGAGAGAGGAAGACCCCTAGCACGTGGCCAAGAGGGGTCTGAAAAACAAGGGAGAGAGGTCGAGAGAAACGTACAGAGAAAATGCAGACATGGGGAGGAGAGAGTGTATGTTTGTCATAGAGAGATCCCCTGGAGATCGTGATGGGACTACATGGGTGGGAGATCGAGTGACAAGGTGTGTGCATGATAGAAGATGCCCCGAGAGATATCGAGATAGACGTATGGATGGAAGGAGACAATACGTGTGTTCCTGATGGCTAGTAAGAGATAATCATACTTAGGAGGGGGGGGGGAGTGCTTGCGCCTATGGCCCTGTTTGGATATTCTAACTCAGTTAGAGGTTAGAGTTATATTCATACCCTGAACTAACCCTGAACTAACTCTAAGTAAAGAGGTGTTTGGATGGCAGGGTTAGATGGAGCGCGGATACGGCGAGGCACCTTCACGGGCGGTGCGAGAGGGAGGGAGGGAGGGAGAGGACGAGAAGCTTCGAGGAAGTGGGGAGGGATCTGCTGCGGGGAGAGTGAGAGAAAAAAGTGTTTATTAGTGGTCCCGAGAATAACTAACCCAAATAAGCACCTCTTGGATGGGTTAGTTTTTTTGGATGGGTTAGATGCATCTAACCTAAACTAACCCTCCTGTTTGGATCTTTTTGGGTTAGTTGACTCCAAACTAACCCAAACTAACTCTAACCCATGGATCCAAACAGAGCCTATGATGGAGTGAGGGATTATGGTACTTAGGGGGGTGCGTGTCACATGGAGAGAGAACAAGGGCGGAGAGTGTTGGATGGGTCTATATGTATAGCGCGAGCGAGACATGTGTATGTGTGAACCAGGGAGATATAAGGCCAATTTGGCTTGCGTCGTGAGCATCTTTTGCGTGGCCTGGGGTTGTGGCTAGATTTCATGCACGCTTGTTTGGTTGCTACCATGTGAAAAAGAAAGCCTGCCTGGGCTGGGTTCCCTTGCCCTTTAATTAGTCTGGCTGAACTCCAGACACTGCAAGTAGCCTGGCCCAAGCGACCAATTTTGAACGCCTGGCCGTGCCTGGTCGTGCGGCCATGAGGCTAATAGCAACATGGATGGATATTAGCATTAAATAATTGATGCATGGATTGATTGATGGGACATTGATGCTTTGCCTGGCCCAGGCATGAACCAAACACTTCAGCACCACACAAGCCTGGCCAGGCAGAAATATTTTACATCTCACGTCCACACCAGGCAGTACCGGCCAACAAGGCATGAGGGTCAAGTCACGAACCAAACTGACCAATAAAGTTTGAGAGAGATTGAGGAGCCCCGATAAGGATGAGTGGTGCGTCAGATAGCTGAGAGGGGGAAAGAGATATTCCATCCGCTCGATAATGCAGTGCATGTAAAAATTTTAGAAGTCAAACTTTGGAAACTTTGATCAGGTCTACACAAATGTTATTTATATCTACAATACCAAAGATACATCATACAAAACTACATATCATGGTGAATCTAATGGTATATGTTTGCCATACTAGATGTAATTCTTTTTCTCCACGTACATGGTCAAACTTTGTGATGTTTGACTTTTCAATAAATCTATATGCTATGGACGGAGGATAGTGCCTCAGTCGAGACAGATCAAGTGCGTGTGAAGGAGAATGAGTAAGTGTGCAAAAAGAGTATGTGTGTGAAAGAGAAAGTGACAACAAACGATAAATTAGAGAGAGAGAGTGTGTGTTTTTTCCTTTCTTATGTGAACATATCATGCATGCATCTCCGAGATGGAAAAGCGAGGCGAGGAGATACACGAAGATAGCTAGTGTGTGATTGTTTGCAACGGAGAGAGAGACCCCTGTAGCACATGTCCAATAGAGGTCTGGCCAACAAGGAAAAAAGGTTGAGAGGGACACATGGATGGCATGGACGCATGGGGAGGGAGAGAGGGTGTGTTTGTGATAGAGAGATCCCCTCAACATCGTGAGGGGACTATATGGGTGGGAGATCGAGGGAGTGCGTGCGCGATAGGAAGATGCCCCGAGAGAAATCGAGATAGACCATGCACATGTTTGTGATGGAGACTAAGATTAGCTAGTCATATACATATAGGGGGGACTGCGTGTGCCTACAATTGAGTGAGAGACCATCATACTTGGCTAGCTGGGCATGAGATTGTGTGTGTGTGCGTGTGAGATGGAGAGAGAACGAGGGAGAGAGATAGAGTTTTAGATGGGCCTATCGAGTGTGAGTGAGATATGCATGTGTATGTGTGACCCAGGTGGATGGAGAGTTTGATAGAGGGGGGAAGAGCTCCGAGACGACATAGTGGTGCGCGAGAGAGTTACAGGCAAAGAGCCAAGGAATTTATGTGCGTATGATGAGTGCACCCAAGATATCTAGCTTGGACTAGCTAGAGTATCATACATAGTGTGCGAGAGAGACCTATAGATGGTGTATATATGAATGCAAAATAGAAAGACCCCCCCCCCACACACACACACAAAGAGAGAGAGAGAGATGGAGGGAAAGGGAGAGGGACCAACAAGGTTTTTGTGTCGGATGCGTGCGACAGAATTGAAGATTGTCGGAGAGAGAGAGAGAGAGAGAGAGAGAGAGAGAGAGAGAGAGAGAGAGGGAGAAAGAAAACAGGAGTCCGGGAGAGGGGGAGGTCGCGTTTTATGCATCAAAGACTGATATAAACCATGTTTTGATATAAACTTACATTCAAATATTTAAATTGGAGAACATGTTGTCTGCAATCCACACATGAACGGATATATGCGTATATCAAACAAGTTCATTAATTTGACTTTCAACATGTTCATGGAGTACTATAATACTGTACAACATGCTACTCGATTGAGGTGTTCAATTTTGTATTTAGTTCACTATTTTGACCTACTGAACGAGCTAGTTCATTGAATCGAGATATTTCATTTTGGGTTTGATTTGCGTTTTTGAGTGGGTCAACTATTTGTCATATAGTAAATCGCTAGCAACGAGCATGTAAAAACACATTACTCCCGAGCATCATCTCTCCATCTAAAAAAGAAGTGGCAAGCTAATATTTCAAAATTTGATTCGAATCGACTTGGTAAGGTAGACGTGGATGCTCGTTCTCCCAAAATTTGAACGAACCGTTAAACATCCTCTCTGCTCGGTGGAATTCGCCCGAGCAAATAAATGGGAGACGCGAAATTACCGTCCTATGTGGGACACGCATCAATTGGCCCGTTGTACATCGAGGGTAGGTTCGTAACTTCATCCAAGCGCGCCTTCTCCTCGGCCGAAATGACATGTGCCGAATAATTCATAAACCATGGTCGGCAAAACACGCTCTCCTCGCCCGAAATCGCTCGCGCCCACTATAGTTCAAAACACGCCCTCCTCGCCCGAAATCTCTCCCACCCACTATTTGGGGAGAAGCAAAGTTACTCTACTATCCCCGACCCTCAGTACACAGACCCAAGCCGAGAATCCTATAGGCAAGGGTAGAACTGTAACTCCCCCTCACATTTCAGACAAATGCGTCCGTAAGACATGGTTCCACTCCCCTCCCAATTCACCCCCCCCGCCCGCCCCCATTCATACCTCGTGGGCACCAAATCACCTTCTCCTCGGGAAGCTCCCTTCTCCCGAGCCGCGAAACCTCAACTCCACCTCCATGGTGCCCCCCACGACACCAATTTCACCCCCACCGCACCAATTTCACAGCCGCCCTCCTCCCTAATGCCGGAGACGCTGTTCAATTGCCGTCGTGCACTGGGCCATGTGCCTCTTACTCCGTGCTGCTGGTGCTGCCTCGACGACGGCCGCGTGAACCGTATCGGAGCCGACTCACCCCCGCCATTGTTCACGATGCCGGAGCGGCTCCATCTTCGGATCCGTCTAGAGTCCTGGCGCTGCTTCCGCGTAGTCGTCGACCGTCGCGACATCGCTCTTTCCCTGCCATTGGTCGCCACTGCAACCGCGCCGGCCTCACCGACCCGGCAGCTGGACCTGCCTACTTCACCATGCCGCCAGATAAGTCGCACCCTCATCTCAAATCACTTTATTTAGCCGTTAGTTGTCTGAATTTTTATTCTGGGCCAATCGATTCCCAATGGGAAGCAGCACCCCTCGAGGCGGCGGAGCTCCTAGGCTGCCGGTTGGCTGGTGTCTAACGTAAGGGTGCGGGGCCGCAAGTTCGCCGTGGAAGCAGCGCTTAGATGGCTATCTTTTAGAGTTGCGTGGGTTGAAGGTACTACCGCCGCCGGATCTGGATGATGGGGAGTCTTTGTGGATTGGCCCGGGGACGACGCAACCACGGCGGTGCGGTGGGGCGGGGAGTGGGGTTTTGGCCGGGGCCACGGACGATGGAGGCAGGCTGCTCTGCCGTTGGTCGCTGGCTCTTCGGGGAAGATTCCGAACAGTGTCAGCTGGGAGCACAAGACGGCCATCAAGCCATCCGGCGTAGATCGGACAATACCAAAATAAAATAAAATCGTGTGACCCCAATTTAGTCTTCAGTCAACAGACGTGTGACCACTCTCGTACCTTGCTGTTGATCTCTTAGTGTATTTCTTCAGATCAAAGGGATATGTCGTTCTTAACATTATGCGTTATCTGCATCTTCAGACACACTGTCTTCTGACTCACCGCAGCTGCTCCAACAAGGGAAGCATACACCAGAAGGGAGCTACAGTCCCCACTCAACAGTTCCCTGCATCGAATGCGCGTGCCCGACATGGACAGCCACAACAACTGCAGGGCCATCGACAAGTCAGCACATGATGCTCACTCCTATGGATGGCAGCCAGATAGGTTGTACCCTCATCTTACTTGTGTGCAACATTTATGGCTTTGTTATTCATCTAAGCACGTAAAATAGATAATCACATTTCACTATATATTCATGATGATCTCTTACGGGTCTTGTTCAGGAGTTCACGCTGTTCCATAGTTCAGCTAAGATACTTGTTCTTTAGGTAACGCTGTTCCATAGATATCATCCATCAGCCAATGCTATCCCACAGGCTGGTGATTATAGTATTATACCACTTCTAGTATTACCTATGTTGTTCTTTAATACTTTTGTGTGCCATCTAGTTAATCTCGAGTACAAATGATACATATTCCATAGCTTTCATCTGTGTTCTCCCTTTAGTTTATGAGACCTGTTGCTGCTAGTTAACCCCAGTCCTACTATTTATGTCGTCTCCTATAGGCACTCATTTACATAAATCTAACTACTAGTTGTCTTCCATGCATGTCAGATATAATTGCACACACTGATATATCCACAAGAACCTCACGGAGCAATGTAAAGGCCAATAAACTTGATGTTAATGATACCCAATATGATGGAACATGTAAAGGCAGTTCTTCAGAAGACTTGCAGAAAGATGATGAATCCTCTTCACCCCACAAGGTCCTTGCTCTAACTTGGCCTGTGATATGGGTACAACATGCATATAATGTCCTGGAGTGTATCTACTCTGTTGCAATGCCATGTGCTTAGCATGCTGATCATGCATGTAAATATGTCATGCCTTCCTGTTTTTCTGTACCTATTCCATTCATGATAACATGTTTTCAAATTCAAGTACTGTCATTCTACTATATCGCAATGCCATCTGCTTAATTTGGACATCATGCTTCTGAATATCTTATGCATTGTTATTCATCAGTATGTACTTCATCTGTCTACCATACCATGTTTTTTACATTGAAGTGTTGTTCTAGTGCTCTGTTGCAATGCCATCTTATTTTCCCAATCATACACGTGTATGTTGCCTTAGTTATTTCTGTACATATTCCGCTAGCATATAGTTTTACATTCAACTAGTGTTTTTTTGCCGTGCTTTCCTGTCGTATCCCCAGCCATTACACCGTACTCCCTCCGTCCGGATTACATGTTGCCGAAATGGATAAAAAAGGATGTATCTAGAACAGAAATACGCCTAGACCCATCCATTTTTTTCGGATGGAGGGAATACATGTCAATATGTCATGCATTTCTATTCTTCAGTACCTATTCCATCTCTCTGTTGTCGCATGTTTTATAATTAAAGCACCATTCTTCTATACAAGGCATGCAAGGGGAAGACGACTATGTTAGAATCTGAAGGGTTACAAACAAGGCCTTTGCAAAAGATCCAAACGTCAGGAGATAATAAACCAACTCCAGTTTTTATAGATACTGCTCCAGCACAGAGAAACCCAACTCCTACTGATAATAAGCAGATTCCATTGGACAAAGAACTAGTCCGCTCCAGTCCAGCAAAAATATGTCAACTTAATTCTAAGAAGCGTGTGTGTATCCTTGCATCATGAAATTTTATAGGATGCTGATCATATTTTCTACATGTTTCTTACCCATCTCTCTTTTAGAAAATAAGCTTAACAGATAGAAGAATTTCTGCAATGGTATCGTTTGTGAGGAAAGATTCTTGCAGGAATTCTCTATGCTCCAATGTAGATGTAAGTACCTATTGTATATCACTATATTTTTACATCAGTATGTATTTTGTTAATCAGCGTGAATCCAACCTTTATCTGATCTAAATTTAGTTGTAGCAAAATGTAGGATTAAAGGCCACAATGTTGATTTTTGTAAGGAAAACTGCCTAGTAGTTTTGCATCCTGAGCTGCATGAGTGTACTATCTCATATCAGTGGGTTTGAATACTTTGGTTCTGCAGTGGGTTTTTCGGTGTTTTTTTACTATGTTTTCCTGTCGTATCCCTAGCTCTTACATCATACTCCCTCCATCCGGATTAAATGTCGCAGAAATGGATAAAACTAAATGTATCTAGAACTGAAATACGCCTAGACCCGTCCATTTATTTCCGGATGGAGGGAATACATGTCAATATGTCATGCCTTTCTATTCTTCAGTACCTATTCCATCTCTGCTGTAGCATGTTTTATAACTGAATCACCATTCCTCTATATAAGGCATGCAAGGGGAAGACGGCTATGTTAGAATCTGAAGGGTTACAAACCAGGTCTTTGCAAAAGATCCAAACGCCAGGAGATAATAAACCAACTCCATTTTTCATAGATACCGCTCCATCACAGAGAAACCCAACTCCCACTGATAATAAGCAGATTCCAGTGGCCAAAGAACTAGTTCGCTCTAGTCCAGCAAAAGAATGTCAAATCCATTCTAAGAAGCGTGTGTGTATCCTCGCATCATGAAATTTTATAGCATTTTGATCATATTTTCTACATGTTTATTACCCATCTCTCTTTTAGAAAATAATGTTAAACGATAGAAGACTTCCTCCATTGGGATCATATTAGAGGAAAATATCTTGCGGGAATTCTCTGTGCTCCAATGCTGATGTAAGTGCCTGTTGTATATCACTATATTTTTACATCAACGTGTATTTTGTTAATCGGCGTGAATCTAACCTTTATCTGATCTAAAATTAGTTGTAGCAAAATGTTAAAGGCGCCAAGGTTGATTTTTGTAAGGAAAACTGCCTGGTAGTTTTGCATACTGAGTTGCATGAATGTACTATCTCATTTCATGCACATTACTAAACTGTAGTGCTTCTCTGGTTGCCCATTCATTCATTGTGTCAATTTTGCTTTCGTACTACCTTACCTAGCTGATGATAGCTGTGCCATATTGTGTTAATTTGGTGTAGGCTAGTTGCCCAGACGTTCGTTGTGTCAATGTTGCTTTCCTATTATCTGACTTGGCCAATGATAGCAATGCTAGTGTGTTAATTTTGTGCAGGCTGCTGAAGATAAGAAGACAAACTCTGAAAACAGCAAGGCAACTGTCGGAGTAATTGGGCACGGATACCCCAAAGACAGTGAGACGATATTTCAAGACATCGGGGCTAGCAAAGCCCCTCAGTCCGACTGCCCGGCCGCTTCTGCCGGCTCTCCGGCTGACGGCCATACCCAAGCACTATTCACGTGTCATCTCAGCCATCATGTATAGTGTCACTTGTCTCCTGGCACTATTTATGAAGTGACCCAGGGGACAAGCATGACACCAACCATGCCTTGTTCCCATACCACCACATAGCTTAGATAGTAAGCTAGCCATGCCTATATAAAGGCACACATCCATCCATCCAGGGGATGGACACTCACGGCCACATTCATTTGGCCACAAGGCCACTCACGGCCACAAACCATGGCCATGCATGGCCACTAAAGTCGGACACACGCATGCATATACCAGATCAGATGCACTTGGCACTGATCCCAGATATAGCTCCAGGAGCACTTTGTACTGCCCGATGTGCATCCCAGATAGATACACTCAGACCTGCAGTAGTAGGAGTATTATCTCTCCGGAGAGCTCCGAAGCTGGGTAAACCACCGCGTGCTACTCGCATACCCGCTCCCGGTCCTATCAGCAGCAGTCTTACCCTCACACTAAGCCCTTGTGGCATCTGTCGACTCGCAAGCCCCCCGTGAGAATACCACGACAGTTGGCACCCATCATGGTGTGGTATACTACTACGCTACCGCGCTACTGCTGGTTTCGCAGTCCGGGCGGGACCCTTTTTTCTTCATCGCCTCGCCGCGGCGTCGCGCCGTCTCTCTGGTAGCGCTCGGGGGCTCGACACCGACACGCCCCCGGAGCAGCCGCGAGAGGGGGCAGCGCGTCCTCGCGGTCGGCCTCACCATCTTCGTCTTCACCGCTGCGGCGTCGCGCCGTCTCTCAGATAGCGGTCGGGGGCTCGACATTGACATGCCCCCAGAATGGCCGCGAGGGGCGGCACGTCCTTGCCATCGGCCTCGCCTTCTTCACCACCACCGCAACACCAACCGTCTGTCCGCACACACGCCGCGCGCGGGGCTTCGTTTCGGTCGGCCGTGGCCATTCGCGTGCCGCTCGCATCTGCTCCCCTCCTTGCTGCGCCTTGCTCTGGCTGGAACGCGCTGTCGCTCCTCCACATTTCGCCTATACAAGCTAGCTAGATGCTAGTAAAACATGGTCAAACACTATTCGTACACCATTCAGATGCTAGCCATACATTAGTCAGATGCTAAGTTTCCTCTGAGCCTCCGAGATGCTGGTTGCCCGCGCCCCGCTTCGCCCACGCGCGCGCCCAGACGCGGCCACGCTGCTCCGTCCGTGCACCTCCGCCCGTGCCGGCACTCGTGCCCACGCTGGCCTCCACTCTGCCCCGCTTCTCCGCTCGATGGCCGCCTCCCGCAGCGCCGGGTCCGGGTCCAGCTTCCCCTGCGCGGCCGCGGCTCCGTCCTGGCCGACCCCGGATTGCCTCGTCTGTCTCCGCCAGACGCCGGCTGCGGCCGCGACCCGTCGCCCGCTATGCCTCCTGCGCTGGCTGCTCACGGCCCGCCGGGTCCGGCCTCCGCGTCTCGTCGGTCTTCCCTGCGCTGTCCGAGGTGGTTGTGGTTACGACCCCTCGGCCAACCGCTGCCTCGCCCCGGTCCAGCCTCATGCGTGCTTGGCGTCCGCCTGGCCTGCCGCCCGCGGGCCGTCTGCCCCGGCCGTCCGGATCCCTACGCGCCCACAGCCTCCGCCGGCTGCGATGCACGCCGTGTGCGCCGCTTGTCTCACGAGCCGCCGCACTGTGCGCGCGTTGGCTCCGCTCGGCGGTCACACCGCCTGCCGCCCGCCCGCCGGCACGCGGCCCACGCCGACTGCAGTCTCAGCAGGCCTCGTGGCGACGCGGCCTCCCGCCTCCTGCAGGCCGGCCTGGCCTACCATGCCGTCTGCGCTCCGGGCCTCATCTCGCTCCCAGCATCCGAGTCGCCGGCTTCTGCGCCACCTCCCGCAGCGCCCGCCGGCTTCGCCAAAGCCGGCTCCGGCTCCGCCCACTCACCAACTCGGCGCGACCGGGCCGCCGCCTCGCCCACCCGGCCTCCCGCAAGACGGCTAGCCGGCTCGCTCGCCGGGTCCGGCCTCCTCCTGCACCGCCGGTGGCTCCGGCCTCCCCCGAGAGACTCCTCCGTCCGCCTCCGCGTTCGTCCGCCTGGTCGGTGTGGGCCGGCGTCCGCCTCAGCATCCGGCAGCCCCCGCGGGCCAGCTCTGCCTGCTCACCGCCCCACCCGCCGGCTGCCGCCTCGCCACTGCACCCGGCTGCCTCCCGCAGCACCCGGCCGCTGGGTCGCCGGCGCCCCTGCCTCCGGCTTCATCCCAAGCCGGAGCCCCGGCCTCCACACCCGGTCGCTCCTCCGCGCGCCCGTTTTGCTCCGGGCCGCCTCCGCCGCCGCGGATCCCCTCACCGTCTTCACACAGCCCGGCTGCCGGGTCGTCGCGCCTACCCGCCGGCTGGCCGCCCTCGCTAGATTCGGCCGCGGCCGCCAGCCGGCCCCCGCGCCCGCTAGCCGGTCCCTGTGCTCGCACTTCGCTCGTCCGGCTGCTGCTCCGCCCCGTAGCCGGCTTTGCCAGCTCCGGCTGCGCCCTACGCCCGGCTGCGCCTCGCGCTTTCTCCTGCCGACTGCAGCGAGCGGTGGGCCGGCTGCCCACATGGATTAGAGGAGGCCGACTGCTCCTACAGGTGTAGAAAGAAAAGAAAAGTGGGTCGGCTGCCCAAGAAAGTCAGAGGCGGCGGCTGACTATAAAAAGAAAAGAAAAGAAAGAGCATCGCGTCTGGCTGAGAAAGTGGCCAGGTGTTGAGAAAAAAGAAACGTGCCCGTCCGGCTACCAGCAGTCGGCGGACGAAGAGAAAAGAGAAGGAAAAAATTGTGGCCGGGTGGAGAAAAGTCAGGTCGGATGCCCGACCGACTGCTTGTGTAGAACAAGCGTCTGGCTGTCGACATCCGGCAGAAAAAAGAAGACAAAGTAGTTGCTGGGAGATCCGGCCCGACTGCTCAGCAGTCAGCCCGATTCTCGGGGGCTACATCCAGCGGGTGCGCTGACGCGCCCTGCAAAGAAGAAGACAAAGTAGTTGCCGGGAGATCCGGCCCGACTGCTCAGCAGTCGGCCCAAACTCGGGGGCTACACCCAGTGGGTGAGCTGACACGCCCCCGCGAGGAAGAAGACAAAGTAGTTGCCGGGAGATCCGGCCCGACTGCTCAACAGTCGGCCCGAATCTTGGGGGTTAGACCCAGCGGGTGCGCTGGCGCGCCCCCGCGAAGATTGCAGACAAAAGAAGAGCTTTGTCCGGTTGCCAGCAGCCGGCAGAAGAGAAAAAAAGGGCGTTGCAAGACGCCTCGCCGCCTGGCCGGTCGAGCCTGATCGGCCGGGACCCCCCTTCGAGCACCCAGGGGCTCGAAGGCTACACCCAGCGGGTGCGCCGGCGCGCTCCGCGAGCGCCGAGCCGCGCCGACTGTCTTCGCCAAACTCCGCCTCGGCTACACGAAAATCAATGTGAGCTCCTCACCCGCATATTTTTGCACTGCAAAAGCACGGATAACCTTGAGCAATGCTCGAGGGGCCACCTCCGCATTTTATTACAGTTGCATCACTGTTTGCCCCGGCACCAGCCAGAGTTGGCCCGGGGGCTGGCCGCTTGGCCTGAGACGTTAGTTCCCGCAGACGGCTTAGTAGCGTGCACAGTACCAAAGGCCCACTCTTAGTCACAGACCGCGGAGCGGCAGTCCGGCTAGCAAGAGTGGATGTTGGAGGCCACCCACGTGAAAAACGTCCGGGAAGAAAAACGGTTCGGGCGACCCGACCGTTTCCTTTACAAGTATCTACTCGGTTGAATCTGCTCCCAGACTCTGAGTATTGTACACTCCACTTTGCGGCCCACTCTCAGCCACAGACCGCAGAGCGGCTGTCCGGCAGGCAAGAGCACAAGCCAAAAAGTGGAGGGAACACGAAAAAGATTGAAGGGGGCTCGGACGAAACCGAGTCGGCACCCTCCGCATAAAACTTGCAATGCTAAAAGCAAACATTTGATATATCTGCATGGACTAACTTTGTCTTTTTTCATGACCATTTCCATGAACACTCGCCAAAAAACCTCCGCCCAACTTTGCCAAGTTGCCCGGAAGCTTGGGGGCTACTGTCGGAGTAATTGGACACGGATACCCCGAAGACGGTAAGACGATATTTCAAGACATCGGGGCTAGCAAAGCCCCTCAGTCCGACTGCCCGGCCGCTTCTGCCGGCTCTCTGTCTGACTGCTCTGCCCGACCGACTGCCGGCTACTGACTGCAACGACCAGCCGGCTGCCGACTGCAGCCCGAAGCGACATCAACGAGACGGCCGTACCCGAGCACTATTCACATGTCATTTCAGCCATCATGTATAGTGTCACTTGTCCCCTGGCACTATTTATGAAGTGACCCAGGGGACAAGCATGACACCCACCATGCCTTGCTCCCATACCACCACATAGCTTAGATATAAGCTAGCCATGCCTATATAAAGGCACACATCCATCCATCCAGGGGATGGACACTCACGGCCACATTCATTTGGCCACAAGGCCATTCACGGCCACAAGCCATGGCCATGCATGGGCACTAGAGCCGGCCACACGCATGCATATACCAAATCGGATGCACTTGGCACTGATCCCAGATACAGCTCCAAGAGCACTTTGTACTGCCCGATGTACACCCTAGATAGATACACTCAGACATGTAGCAATAGGAGTATTATCTCTCCGGAGAGCTCCGAAGCTGGGTAAACCACCGCGTGCTACTCGCATACCCGCTCCCGGTCCTATCAGCAGTAGTCTTACCCTCACACTAAGCCCTTGTGGCATCTGTCGAATCGCAAGCCCCCCATGAGAATACCACGACGGCAACCCCATTGTTTCTTTCCAGTAAATCTAGGCCAGGTAATATGGCAATAACTCATGATTAATCTGTTTGGTTCCCGTCCTAATTTATGTTATGATGCAATGGTCGAGACAATCTTTACTATCAATAATACAAGCCTGCCAAAATCACCATCTGAATCTGTTCAGTATCTTCTATCTCAAATGCAACGGAATAAATGTATGTTTGTGAACCAATTAATGGCTGAAGCAATGATGGAAATGGTGGATGAATCAGAGGTGCAGAGTCGTGCGACACAACAACTGATCAATGTTTTCAGAGCCAGTGTAGCAAAGCAGAAAGAACTTGCCCACATGCTTATGGGCGTCATCTGTGCTGAGGTTGCAGATTGTGACGTTGTAGATGGTTAGGTTCTGCTCATTTATTTGCACTGGCATCAATCTTTGATTGCCCAGTGGATGTAATTTTCTGTAATATATGCTGGATGTGCAATGTTATTCCCTGTATGTCGTACCTTTGCTTGATCGGTTTTGGTCCCGTGCATAATTGCTTGTCATAATGGGCTCAAATTATCTAATTTGGCCTAAAGACATGTACGAACTTTAGTGGGCCCATTAAGTTAATGGGTCGTTACTAGGCCGAAAGTTAATAGTCGGCCCTCTTACCTCCCGGGTTGTTAACAGGCCGACATCGAAGCGGGCAACAGGTGGCCCCAATTTATTTCACGGGTCGTTAACAGGCCGTTACTAAGTTTGGGCTACATATGGCCCAACTATACTGTAGGCCTTTAGCAGGCCGAAAGAGACAGTGTGCTTGTACTGGACCATGAAGACCATGGGCCGCTAAGAGGCCGAAAGTCAGGTCGTATTGTAAATGGCCCAACTGTGTTGTGGGCCTTTAGCAGGCCGAAAGAGAAACTGGGCTGGTATTGGACCATGAAGGGCATGGGCCGTTAAAAGGCCAAAACTAAGGTCCGACTACAAATGGCCCAACTCATTTATGGTCCCTTAACAGGCCGAAAGGTACACAGGGCCGGGAATTGGCCCAACACTTAAATGGGTCGCTGAAAGGCCAAAACTCAGGTCCGACTACAAATGGCCCAATTGATTTATGGGCCGTCAACAAGCTGAAAGTGACACCGGGCCAGAAATTGGCCCAACGTTAAATGGGCCGCTAAAAGGCCGAAACTCAGGTCCGACAACAAATGGCCCATCAGGTTTATGGGCCGTCAACAGGATGAAAACACACCAGGCCGGAAATTAGCCCAACATTTAAATGGGTCGCTAAAAGGCCGAAAGATGTACATCCTGAAAATTGGCCTATCCATTAAATAGGCCGTTAACAGGCCGAAATCTCATCGGGCCGATATTGAGCCCAAATATATAGCGGGTTGTTAACGGGCTCGAACTGATGATGGGCTGCAATGGTGTCAAATCTTTAACGGGCCGTTGACAGGCCGAATTGGCACATCTCATATGGGTCGTGGGCTTAAATGGACCTGACACAAGTAGGCCTTATATGGGCTGGCCTGCTAATTTTTACTGGGTCGGCCTTTTCATAGGAATGGGCCTCTGTTGGGCCGTGCCACGTGTCGATCTATCATAGGCGCCTTCCATCCAATAAGTGGATGACATCTGTCCCAACGATGAGCCGACACGTGTTTCCTCCAGCCAATGATGATTTTACACGTGGAAAATCTCCATTGGTTGGGGCTGTTAACGGGTTATCGGATCCAAAACCCGACCCGATAGCTTAACGGCGTTCTGTTACAGTGGATGCCACATGTCGGTCACCCTTGACGAAAGCACTTCTGTGACGCGCGATTTATCGTCATGGAAGTGGCCACTTCCGTGATGATAATTTTGGTAATGTCATGGAACACTTCTACGACATCACAGGTATGACTATCTTGATTCTGTCATAAAATCGTCATGGATGTACATGCATGAAAAAAACGCGACCTACTGTGATAAACACGTATCATCACGGAAGTGTATTTTTTTTGTAGTGACTCTTCCAGGAACGGCGACATGCTTCATGTGCAATAAACGAGTTCTTGGTAGCTAAGTTGCGAATGCGATTGGCATCCACCAAGATACTCTACATCTGTTGCTTTAGCTAGTCATGATGTTTGTCCTGCTTTTGATGTAAAGCCACCAGAAGCTCATGGTCATTAAGTACACGAGGACGCTTCTGAGGCCTTTGTGCAATGGTGCTTGCAGTGGCTTCGGTATTTGCACGGTGTGGTAGGCGCATGTTGCCAGCCAAAGGATGAGTAGGAGTTGCAGTGTTGGGCACATGAACACCATCAATGTGAAGCTCTGGAACTCAGCATTCTGAAGGTGGAGGGGCTTCTTTGCAGGCTCAGGGTAGATGGCTTCAACAGACATATCAACATCAGGCAAGAAGACAATGTGATTGTGAGCTGATGGCCGATAGTCAACAGTTGAATGAAGCTTAATCAAGCGCATCACCCATGGAGCATAGAACTTCAGACCAAAAAGATCAATCCCGGAAGGAGCAAGTTGTCTGATGAAGAAATCCTGGGTGTTGAATCTGATGCCATTGATGATGTAGAATACCAAAGTCTTCATGGAGCCTTCAAGTTTGGCTTTAGATGAATGTCCTTTGATGGGCCAGAGAGTATGCCTCAGAATGTGATATACTGTGCTTGGTAGATACTCAAGGTCCTTAACAAAGAATTCCTTTGGATACTCAGCGCCATGGGGCAAAGGCTTCATCATGCTAAGCATTTGGATCATGTTCGGCTCAAGCTTCAGAAATATGCTCTATAGTTCATTTTGATAAAGTGAACAACCAGGTTCGTATAGCTCACCTGGAGTGGGCAGGGAAGTCAGCTCGATGATATCCTGAGCTTTGGCTTCATGATGCACATCGCCTGTCATCTACTCAAGGATCCAAGTCTTTGGATCCCTGTTATAGCCTCGAATGTGTAAGGTGGCAAGAACTGCAGAAGGAGCTCTTCAATCCAGTGCTCTTTATCAGTGACGAACGCCAAAAGACCCACATCCCTGAAGAAGTCAAGGGCTTCTTCCAGACATGGCAGCCCAGCCATAGCATCACAATCCAGATGCCTATGCGGAAAAATCTGGTCTTGATTGTACAGAATGCAAGAGTAATAGCTTCGCTGTTGGTGGCTCCAAAATCTGTCAGATGAGATCCTTGGCTTCTTGTAAGGGTTCTTGGTGCTGTCAAAGAATGTATTGTCTTCTCTGAAACTGAGCACGCTGAATGAGCCTTGTGTAGTTACAACACTTGGAAGCCTTGGCAGACGTGACTTTGGCTTCTGAACTTGAGGCCTTCGCTCCACATGATAGTCAAATTGTGGTCCTGGAGCGGTAGGAGGAATCATAATTGGCTAACAAACAATGACAAGATGATCATCATGATCGAAGGCCCTTTCCATGGTGTGAGGCCGTGGTGGAGGAATAACGCCATCAGTGATGACTGGCGTAACAGTTGCTTCAGCATTCACATTGGCTTCAGGCTCCACATTGTCTTCAGCCATGACAGGGTCATTGGCTTCAGTAGCGGTGCTAGTGGCAGCCTCATTGTTTTCAACCTCCATTTGGTCAACGACTGGAGGGTCAGGCACGATCACATTCTCTTCAAGAATGACTTGATCAACAACAGGGGGTGTGGCTTCTCTATCTTCTTCTCTTATTTCTTCTTTGGCTGATGCAGCCGGAATGTCTTCAACAGCATTAGCTTCAGATGCTTGAAGAGTTGCATAAGGATTCTCTTCAGGGAACACTTGACGTGCCACTGAGCTGGATTGTTGTGAATCTTCTTCTAGAATGGTGGACGTGGAGACGGATGGCTTTAGACCTTTGCGAAGCCTGCGAAACACTGGCGACACCTTTGGAAATGGAGTGGTCCCCATGTATTTGTCATCATCAAGTACCGGATAGGTGACTTGAGCTGGTGGAGTATGAGGTGTCTCATCATGAACTGGGGTGTCTTCTTGTTGGCGCTCAGCCCATGAGTCATCTTGAGCAATTGGCGTCAATGGACGACCAATGCTAATGTATTCGCTGCTCGTAGGAGCAGGTGATGATACCAACTGGTGCTCGAGTTGATGAAGGACTTCATCATCAACTACATTGTCTTCATGACCAATGTCTTCAGCTATGTTGGGGTCAACAACTGGAACTTCTTCAGATTCTGGTGGCTTTGTGGGAGCAGGCTCATGAACAATGAGACGTCGCTCGCGATTAGCAGAGGCAGGGTATGCAACAGAAATGGGTTCAACAACAAGGGGCTCTGGGGCACCAGCATGCTCTTTCCTTGAAGACTTAGAGCCCTTAGTCTTCAACTTTTTCTTGGAAGGGGCATCATCATATGTATCCTTGTGCTTCCTCTTCCTGGCTTCTGCTTCATCCTGCCTAGTCTTCTTGAGCTCAGAAGCAACTGAGGGGACCTTTGGCTTCGAGCCAGTCATGCTGGCAGGGAAGACAATGTTGGGTTGTCCCTGCCTTGTAGCATCAAGATTAGCTTCAGCGTGCTTCTTGCTCTTCTTAGCAGCCATTCTGGGATCAATGCCAGGACGCCCAAGAGCTTTCCTCTTTTCAGCTTCATTGTGCGCTTGCACACATTTTTGAGCATAAGATTTCATGCATTCTCGAGAGCCTTTGGCTTCTTCACGCTTCACGTGAATTTCAGTTTTGAGGTCATGCAACATCTTCTTGAAGATTTGCACATCTGCCACACTGAGCTTGTGCATGTTCTTCTTGAAATGAGTCTTCTCATAATCAATCTTGTTCTTGAGCTCGATGATTTTCTGTGCCAGGGCCAGCTCATTAGCAATAGCAGAGTGGAATGTGACGCTGGTGCCCACTGGCAGCTGCAGACTGTCAATGCTGATGTTCTGGTCGTCGAACCACTCATCAATGAAATTGTTCAAGATGTCAACATCTAAGAGGGGCAGATCACTGAAGATCTCCGCCTCTTGCTTGCTCTTGATCAGCATCTCGAGGGCTTCATCACCAAGATCTTCATTGCTTGATAGATCAATGGTGTCTTCCTCGTTGCACAGAATGGCGGCAAGAGTAAGGGGTTGCCCAGTAGCCTTCTTGGGCAATGGCCTCTTGGTCCTCTTGGACACACGAGATAAATCTTCATACTGCACACTAGATTCAGGCGGTGCAGTCTTTAGCGACTTCTTGGTTGAGGCTTTTGGAGCAGCAGAGACAGATGGCTTTGAAGCTTTTACCTTCTTCTTCTTGTGCTACTTTGGTGGTGATGAAGCATCATCAGAATCAGCTTCTTTAGCAGATTGCTCCACATCAGCTCTCTGGGCATCAATACGAGACAGAAGCCTGACGAAGTTGGCGAAGGGGCTAATTCTGTTCTCATTGGATTCACTAGTTCCATCAGGCCTTGGAGCGAAGGGGCCAGGATTGAAGTTGAGGCCAAACTCCTTTTGGTTCTTAGCCACTGAATCTTTTGCAAACTAAAAGTTGCGCTTTAAAAGATTGTCTTCACGACACCATAGGAGAGATGATGGGTCAGCATTCTTAGGTTGTGGTCCTCTGACCATACAGGGATAGAACCCCTGTTCAATAGCTCCAGCCTTGTTCTTTGGTACCAAGTTGCGGTACAGACAATCACCCCATGGGCGCTTGATGGCATTCTTCTTAGCATATTCAGATGTCACAAACCTGTACTTGAACCACTGCTCTGCCCAATATCTTCGGATCCACTGGATCCGATTCTTGCGCTGGGTGTAGCTCTCCTCTAGGTGAGACTTGTAGAGTTCATAAAGATCTTCAGGAAAATCAAGTGCAGTGTTGCCACGGTGTTGTCTGCCTCCTTTTCATGCAGACTTCTCTAAAGTCGTAATGTTCAGACTGATTGGCTTCAATATAGTGAAAGGCTTTTGTCTGCTGGTCAGACAAGAACTAGCTTCAGGAGATTCGATGTGACGCTGTAAGAATTCTGCAAATGAATGCAGACTATGAGAACCAAGGGATTCTCCCACGGACATGTACCTGTGACAGCATTAGAGATGTGAGGGAAGGGGAAGAGGTCATATGCATTCTTAGAAGATTTTGAAGATAAATCAGTTTAGAAGACATTGACCTCACAGTGCAAAGACATTCACTTATTGAAGGAAGTTGGTTCTAGATTTGTACGAATCCACGAAAATAGGTACAAGTGAGGAATCTAACTATTTTTTACGCATAAGTGAACATACTTTGCAATATATGAGATTCAGAAAGAGACAAATCCAGATTTGGAAGTGTATAAACCACTTTTGGGTTGAAGTGGATGGATTTGACAGATCAAAAACACTGTAAAAAAGTAGGTTTTAATTACCACAGATGAACTTCTAGACGATGTAGACGGGAGGTCGAGCAGTCCAATCTCCCGCACCCTAACTTGGCGGCGGAAGACACCTACGGCGGCGGCGGAGAGGGAGAGGTCCGCGGCCGGCGTGAGGACAACATTGAAGAAGTCGCGGCAGCTAAGCGCTTCTTCCTCGGCGTCGACGCGAGCTAGCGGAGGCGCTAGGGTTTGAGCGAGGTGGCGAGGTGGAAGAAAGAATTTTGACTGCGAGGGGTGTGTATTTATAAGGAGGAGGGCGGCGTAGCGCAATTACGCAGGTGCCCCCTGCGGTTCACATCTGAGGAACTCGTGGCGTGCATGCAACTTATCAGGATTTGATCTATGTTCCCACGCACGCCTGGATTGTCGGGTGGTCATTCCGGCTTCTCCGGTTTTCAGGTAAAGGATAGAAAAATAAAAGCAATTTGTAAATGTGTGTCTTTGTATCTTCTGCTGACAAGGACGTAGAGAAGATATTCGACAAGTGTCAATAGAATGCACATGACTTGGACAGAAAGAATTTGAGGGAGTAGCACAGAAGGGGTTAGGGTCCAATCACATTCACTTAGGTTAGAAAAATAGCAACATGAAAACATAGCTATAAGTGAATGCTGTATAGGATAGAACACATATGCAGATATAATTATTACTGAAGACAAATCAACATTGCAAAGATATAGATTTGAAGATAAACCAATATTGAAGACAATCCAAATGCGAAGATAATGCAGTCATGACGCCAGATTAAAATCTTCGGAAAGTTTTGGTGGTGGCGTTACCCACCGTATAGGAAGTATTAGACCCAGACATGGCGCACAATTATCATGGCGCTCCGAAGTCAAATTCCACGTTAATGTATTCACACTCAGAGGGTAAGTCTTCATTAATTGAAGAAATACGTTACTTCGTGTGTTGCACATCTAAGTCATCAACATGCATTAGCACCGGGATGTGTGTCCATTCACTGGACATTTGAGGATTCTAAGATATTTAGCTCACACCGCAGCTTGCAAAAGCTCTTCTCATCCAAGGGCTTAGTGAAGATATCAGCTAGTTGCTCTTCATTGTTGACGTGAATGATATCAATGTCTTCCTTGTTGACATGATCTCTGAGAAAGTGATGACGAATCTCAATGTGCTTTGTCTCTGAGTGTTGAACTGGATTCTTGGAAAGCTTGATGGCGCTTTCATTGTCGCAGAAGAGTGGCACAATCTTCATCTTGATGCCATAGTCCTTGAGAGTTTGCTTCATCCAGAGAAGCTGAGCACAGCACGATCCAGCAGCAATGTATTCAGATTCAGCAGTGGAGAGTGATACACAGTTCTGCTTCTTTTATGACCAATAGACAAGAGATCGTCCAAGAAAGTGACATGTTCCTGAAGTGGACTTGCAATCAACCATGTCACCAGCATAATCAGCATCAGAATATCCAACCAGATCAAATGTTGAGCCCTTTGGATACCATAATCCTAGTGTTGGGGTGTGAGCCCAATATGTAAGTATTCGCTTCACTACTTGGTGATGCGACTCCTTTGGTGCCGCTTGGAATCGGGCAACATGCAAACGCTAAGCATAATATTAGGCTTAGATGCACATAAATAGAGCAAAGAACCAATCATGGAGCGATATACCTTTTGATCGAACTCTTTACCATTGTCGTCAGGGCCGAGATGACTTTTGGTTGGCATTGGCGTTGTGTACCCTTTGCAGTCTTGCATTCCAAACTTTTTCAGGCAATCTTTGAGGTATTTTTCTTGCGATATGAAGATGCCATTGCGCTATTAATGGATTTGAAGACCAAGGAAGAATTTCAGCTCCCCCATCATGGACATCTGATATTGCTCTTGCATCATGTATCCAAACTCGTCACTGTATCTCTTATCAGTGCATCCGAAGATAATGCCATCTACGTATATTTGACACATGAATAGTTCACCATCATATGTCTTCGTGATGAGAGTGGGATCTAGTGAACCAGGTTTGAAGCCTTTGCTCTTCAGGAGTTCCTTCAGTGTGTCATACCAAGCGCGAGGTGCTTGTTTGAGGCCATACAGTGCCTTGTTGAGCTTGTACACCATATCAGGATGCTTAGCATCTTCAAAACCAGGCGGTTGAGCGACATACACTTCTTCGATTTTGCCATTCAGAAGGGCACTCTTCACATCCATTTGGTACAGAAGAATGTTGTGATGGTTAGCATAAGCCAGCAGTATGCAAATGGCTTCAAGCCGAGCCACAGGAGCAAAGGTTTCATCGAAGTCTATTTCTTCCACTTGTGTGTAACCTTGAGCAACGAGGCGAGCTTTGTTTCTAACAACTTGTCCAAGTTCATCCTGCTTGTTGCGATAGATCCATTTTGTGCCAATGACATTGTGCTTGCGAGGATCAGGACATTTGACAAGCTCCCAGACATTATTCAGCTCAAACTGTTGAAGCTCTTCTTGCATAGCTTGAATCTATTCATGTTCCATGAAGGCTTCTTCGACTTTCTTGGGTTCAGATATAGAGACAAAAGCAAAATGACCATAGAAGTATGCTAGTTCTGTAGCTCTTGATCGAGTGAGAGGGCCAGGAGTGTTGATGCTATCAATGATCTTCTAAATTTGGACTTCATTTGCAACCCAAGGATGAGTTGGACGAAGATTTTGATTTGACTGACTATTGTCTTAGTCCTCGGCATTGGCTTCAGACTGAGCATTGTCTTCAGGTTGATTAGGTGTAGAAATGATAATCTCATCCTCAACCTGTTCCTCTGTGGGTATGATTTCTCTAGGGGTGGAAACGGATCGGATGCGGATTGGATAGTGCTCTTACCACTTCCGTTTTTATATTTTCAAAACGAATACGAATGCGAATACGGATGTTATCGGATACGGATCCGGCTCGGATGTTATTCGAATACGGATATGTATCGGATATTTTCTTGATTCGAAACGGATACGAATATAGCGACATATTGCTTAAGTATACTAGTCAATAGCTATGTGACATGAAATAATCAACTTGTGACATACAATAAGTCAATGATAAATAGGTTTATGAATAAATCCTATTGTAATGTATAATAATTTCTAAGTTTAATCATACGAAGAGTAATTTTTGACCACTTATTTGGCTTTTATGTTGGATAATTGGAATGTTTGGGCTAGAATTTTGAAAATTACCTCCCATAATCTTATTCGAATACGGATATATCCACTTACATATCCATATTTGTGTCAAAAGCTCATACCATATTTTATTTTTTATTTGTTAAATAAATTCGGATACGGATAGTTTCCATTTCCATTTTGGTTCGGATGCGGATGTTTCGGATACGAATAGGCATTTTCTCGAATATGAAAATCGGATATTTCGGATTATCCGCGACCACTTTCCACCCCTAGATTTCTCCAGTACCCATTAACTTGATAGCTTCACCTGGTGTGGCTTCATCTAGCACATTTGGCAGGTGCTCTCTTTGCGAGTCGTTAGTCTCATCGAACCGCACATCTACAGTTTCAATCACTTTATAGTGAAAGAGGTTGAAGACTCTATAGATGTGCGAGTCATTTCTGTAACCAAGCATAAAACCTTCATGTGTTTTCGGTGCAAATTTAGACGTGTGATGTGGATCTTTGATCCAGCACCTAGCACCAAAGACTTTGAAGTAACTGACATTTGGCTTCTTACCAGTCAGAAGTTCAAAAGATGTCTTCTTGAAGAACATGTGAAGATATACTTTGTTGATGATGTGGCATGTAGTGTCAATAGCTTCAGGCCAGAATTTCCTTGGAGTCTTGTACTCATCAAGCATCGTTCGTGCCATCTCAATGAGCGTTCTATTCTTGCGCTCCATGATGCCATTCTGCTGAGGTGTATAAGGAGCAGAGAACTCGTGTGTGATGCCAAAAGTATCAAGATAAATGTCGAGGCTAGCGTTATTGAACTTAGTGCCATTGTCACTCTGGATGTGCTTGATCTTGATGCCATAATTCGTCATGGCCCGGTTTGCGAAGCGTCTGAAGACATCCTGCAGTTCAGTCTTTTAGAGAATTATGCGCACCCAGGTGTATCTTGAGTAGTCATTAACAACAATGAAGCCATAGAGATGTGCAGTAGTAGTGAGTAGGGACAAATAGATCCATGTGAAGGAACTCGAAGGGACGTGAGGTAGTCATGATTGTCTTCGAGGGATGCTTGGCGCTCGTCATCTTTCCAGCTTCACAGGTGATACGTCTCCAACGTATCTATAATTTTTGATTGTTCCATGCTATTATATTACCTGTTTTGGATGTTTAATGGGCTTTAATATGCTCTTTTATATTATTTTTGGGACTAACCTATTAACCGAAGGCCCAGTGCCAGTTTCTGTTTTTTTGCCTATTTCAGTGTTTTACAGAAAAGGAATACCAAACGAAATGAAACCTTTGCAAAGATCTTTCTTGGACCATCCAGAAGACTTGGAGTTGAAGTCTGGGACTCTACGAGGAGGCCACGAGGCAGGAGGGTGTGCCCATGGGGGTAGGCGCGCACCCCACCCTCACGGGCCCCTCGTAGCTCCACCGACATACTTCTTTCGCCTATATATATATACTATTATACCCTAGAAACATCAGGGGAAGCCACAAAACCACTTTTCCACTGCCGCAACCTTCTGTACCCGTGAGATCCCATCTTGGGGCCTTTTCCGGTGATCTGCCAGAGGGGGAATCGATCATGGAGGGCTTCTACATCAACACCATTCCCTCTCCAATGAAGCGTGGGTAGTTTACCACAGACCTTCGGGTCCATAGTTATTATCTAGATGGCTTCTTCTCTCTCTTTGATTCTCAATATCATGTTCTCCTCAATGTTCTTGGAGATCTATTTGATGTAATATTCTTTTGTGGTGTGTTTGATGAGATCCGATGAATTGTGGATTTATGAACTTGATTATCTATGAATATTATTTGGTTCTTCTCTGAATTCTTATATGCATGATTTTATATCTTTGCAAGTCTCTTTGAATTATCAGTTTAGTTTGGCCTACTAGATTGATCTTTCTTGCAATGGGAGAAGTGCTTAGCTTTGGGTTCAATCTTGCGGTGTCCTTTCCCAGTGACAGTAGGGGCAGCAAGGCACGTGTTGTACTGTTGCCATCGAGGATAAAAAGATGGGGTTTATATCATATTGCTTGAGTTTATCCCTCTACATCATGTCATCTTGCTTAATGCGTTACTCCGTTCTTATGAACTTAATACTCTAGATGCATGTTGGATAGCGGTCGATGTGTGGAGTAATAGTAGAAGATGCAGAATCGTTTCTGTCAACTTGACACGGACGTGATGCCTATGTTCATGATCATTGCCTTAGATGTCTTCATAATTATGCGCTCTTCTATCAATTGCTCGGCAGCAATTTGTTCACCCACCATAATACATGCTATCTTGAGAGAAGCCACTAGTGAAACCTATGGCCCCCGGGTCTCTTTTCCATTATATTGAATCTATTAGTTTCCCATTAACTTGCCAATTTCTGTCGCCGTTCCTTTTTATTGCAATCTTTACTTTCCGATCTATACAAGAACAATACCAAAAATATTTACTTTACTATCTCTATTAGATCTCACTTTTGCGAGTGACTATGAAGGGATTGACAACCCCTTTACCGCGTTGGTTGTAAGGTTCTTGATTTTTTGTGCAGGTAGTAGGTGACTTGTGTGTCATCTCCTACTGGGTTGATACCTTGGTTCTCAAAACTGAGGGAAATACTTATGCCACTTTGTTGCATCACCCTTTCATCTTCAAGGGAAAACCAATGCATGCTCAAGAGGTAGCAAGAAGGATTTCTGCCATCGTTGCCGGGGAGATCTATGCTAGGTCAAGACAAACCAAGTACCCATCATAAACTCTTCTCCCCTGCATTACATTATTTGACATTCGCCTCTCGTTTTCCTCTCCCCCACTTCTAAAACGATTTTCGAAAACCTTTGCCTTTTCTTCGCCCCTCTTCCGTTCGTCTCTTTTCGCTTGCCTCTTGTGTGCTTATTTGCTAGTGCGGTTTGTTGCCATCATGTCTGAAACTGGGGAGGTTATCGTTGAAAAAGATAGTGGTAACGATGGGGGAACCTTTGATGCTTTTGATAATCCGCATGAAGAACCTACTATTTTACATACTAAAAAGTTCCGGATTGGTAGTGGTAATATTATTGGAAAAGGAGTTATTCAAGATTTCTTTACTTGTGTCGGTGCTTTGCCCACTATGGGTGGGTCTATTCTTCATAGAACTAGTAGTCTTGCGGATGCTATATCTTTGCTCATAGTTGAACTTGAAAGACAATTTATCCACATTCGTCCTTGCATACAAAGGATTTTTCTAGAGTTTTTCAATATTGAGCATTCTTCTGTTAAGCGAGCGGCTACCATCTTCCTAGCACATGAATTCAAATTTATAATGAAAGAGGCCAATGAAATTTTTGTGCATTATAGGGTGGATGTTGGTCGTCCTCCCATAGAAGCAATTCTTTTTAATCAAGAAGACATAATGCGTTAACGATCTTTAGATCATGTTGCTTATAATGAAAATCTTAGAAAGAGGGTTCCTAGTGATGTTCTAGTTGATAGGATTTCTGGACTTAATGATAATTTTGCTATTAAGAACAATGGGATAGGTTTTCCTCTTGAACAAAGGCTCATGACTTTTGCCAAAAGAATGCTTATAATGATGAATTGGTCGTGCAATATGAGGAGCCGAAGGAAGAACCAATTCCTCTTGAGCTTGATCTTGGGGACTTTTGTCCCATTAAATTTAGCCCTTTTGATTACTTTTGCTTTACACAAAGAAAACTTGCTGCTGAATGTAGGGAGTATGAGATGTGTTTTCGCGATTTGCCCTATCCTTATTATGGCAATACCTAGATCTATTCGTGTTTTTATGCCTAGCTAGGGGCGTTAAACGATAGCGCTTGTTGGGAGGCAAGGCAACCCAATTTTATTTTTGTTCTTTGCTTTTTGCTCCTGTTTAGTAATAAATAATTCATCTAGCTTCTGGTTATATGTAGTTTTATGTTTTAATTAGTGTTTGTGCCAAGTAGAACCTTTGGGAAGACTTGGGTGAAGTCTTTGCGATCTTGCTGTAAAAAACAGAAACTTTTGCGCTCACGAGAATAGCTGTCATTTTTTACTGGAGAGTGCTTTTAGGTTGATTCTTGTCGCAAATGATTAATCGACAAATTCCTCACGCCCAAGAATTTATTTCAGAATTTTTATAGTAACAGAAATATTCGAAAGTTACAGATTTCTACAGACTATTCTGTTTTTGACAGATTCTGTTTTTCGTGTGTTGTTTGCTTATTTTGACGAATCTATGAGTAGTATCGGGGGGTATGAACCATAGAGAAGTTGGAATACAGTAGGTTAAACACCAATATAAATAAAGAATGAGTTCATTACAGTACCTTAAAGTGGTGGTTTATTTTCTTATACTAACGGAGCTCATGAGATTTTCTGTTGATGTTTTGTGTTGTGAAGTTTTCAAGTTTTTGGGTAAAGATTTGATGGATTTTGGAATAAGGAGTGGCAAGAGCCTAAGCTTGGGGATGCCCAAGGTGCCCCAAGCTAATTCAAGAACAACCAAAAGCCTAAGTTTGGGGATGCCTCGGAAGGCATCCCCTCTTTCGTCTTCGTCTATCGGTAACTTTACTTGAGGCTATATTTTTATTCACCACATGATATGTGTTTTGCTTGGAGCGTCTTGTATGATTTGAGTCTTTGGTTTTTATTTTACCACAATCATCCTTGTTATACACACCTTTTGGGAGAGACACGCATGAATCAGAATTTATTAGAATACTCTATGTGCTTCACTTATATCTTTTGAGCTAGATAATATTGCTCTAGTGCTTCACTTATATCTTTTTAGAGCACGGTGGTGGTTTTATTTTATAGAAATTATTGATCTCTCATGCTTCACTTATATTATTTTGAGAGTCCTTTAGAACAGCATGGTAATTTGCTTTGGTTTTAAAATTAGTCCTAATATGATGGACATCCAAGATGGGTATAATAAAAACTTTCATATAAAGTGCATTGAATACTATGGGAAGTTTGATTCTTTATGATTGTTTTGAGATATGAAGATGGTGATATTAAACTCATTCTAGTTGATTAGTTGTGAATTTGAGAGATACTTGTGTTAAAGTTTGTGATTCCCGTAGCATGCACGTATGGTGAACCGTTATGTGGTGAAGTTGGAGCATGATTTATTTATTGATTGTCTTCCTTATGAGTGGCGGTCGGGGATGAGCGATGGTCTTTTCCTACCAATCTATCCCCCTAGGAGCATGCGAGTAGTACTTCGTTTTGATAACTAATAAATTTTTGCAATAAGTATGTGAGTTCTTTATGACTAATGTTGAGTCCATGGATTATACGCACTCTCACCCTTCCACCATTGCTAGCCTCTCTAGTACCGCGCAACTTTCGCCGGTACCATACACCCACCATATAACTTCCTCAAAATAGACACCATACCTACCTATTATGGCATTTCCATAGCCATTCCGAGATATATTACCATGCAACTTTCCATCGTTCTGTTTATTATGACACGCTCCATCATTGCCATATTGCTAGCATGATCATGTAGTTGACATTGTATTTGTGGCAAAGCCACCGTTCATAATTTTTCATACATGTCACTCTTGAATCATTGCACATCCCAGTACACCGCCAGAGGCATTCACATAAAGTCATATTTTGCTCTAAGTATCGAGTTGTAATTCTTGAGTTGTAAGTAAATAAAAGTGTGATGATCTTCATTCCCAGTGAGGAAATGATGATGGAGACTATGATTCCACCACAAGTCGAGGTGAGACTCCGGACTAAATAAAAAAAGGCCATAAAAAAGAGAAAGGTCCAAATAAAAATGAGAGAAAAAGAGAGAAGGGACAATGCTACTATCCTTTTACCACACTTGTGCTTCAAAGTAGCACCATGATCTTCATGATAGGGAGTCTCCTATGTTGTCACTTTCATATGCTAGTGGGAATTTTTCATTATAGAACTTGGCTTGTATATTCCAATGATGGGCTTCCTCAAAGTGCCCTAGGTCTTCGTGAGCAAGCAACTTGGATGCACTCCCACTTAGTTTTCTTGTTGAGATTTCATACACTTATAGCTCTAATGCATCCGTTGCATGGCAATCCCTACTCACTCACATTGATATCTGTTGATGGGCATCTCCATTGCCCGTTGATACGCCTAGTTGATGTGAGACTATATTCTCCTTTTTGTCTTCTCCACAGCCACCATTCTATTCCACGTAAAGTGCTATGTTCATAGCTCACGCTCATGTATTACGTGAAGATTGAAAAAGTTTGAGAACATCAAAAGTATGAAACAATTACTTGGCTTGTCATCGGGATTGTGCATGATTGAATACTTTGTGTGATGAAGGTAGAGCATAGCCACACAATATGATTTTGTAGGGATAACTTTCTTTGTCCATGTTATTTTGAGAAGACATGATTGCTTTGTTAGTATGCTTGAAGTATTATTATTTTTATGTCAGTATTAAACTTTTGTCTTGAATCTTTCGGATCTGAACATTCATGCCACAATAAAGAAAATTACATTGATAAATATGCTAGGTAGCATTCCACATCAAAAATTATGTTTTTATCATTCACCTACTCGAGGACGAGCAGGAATTAAGCTTGGGGATGCTTGATACGTCTCCAACATATCTATATTTTTTATTGTTCCATGCTATTATATTATCTATTTTGGATGTTTAATGGGCTTTAATATGCTCTTTTATATTATTTTTGGGACTAACCTATTAACCGGAGGCCCAGTGCCAATTTCTGTTTTTTGCCTATTTCAGTGTTTTACAGAAAAGGAATACAAAACGGAATGAAACCTTCGTGAGGATCTTTCTTGGACCAAAAGCAATCCATAAGACTTGGAGTTGAAGTCCGGGACTCTACGAGGAGGCCACAAGGCAGGAGGGCGCCCCCGGGGGGGTAGGCGCCTCCCCCACCCTCGTGGGCCCCTCGTAGCTCCACCGACGTACTTCTTTCGCCTATATATACTCTTATACCCTAGAAACATCAGGGGGAGCCACGAAACCACTTTTCAACCGTCGCAACCTTCTGTACCCGTGAGATCCCATCTTGGGGCCTTTTCTGGCGATCTGCCGGAGGGGGAATCGACCACGGAGGGCTTCTACATCAACACCATTGCCTCTCCGATGAAGCATGAGTAGTTTACCACAGACCTTCGTGTCCATAGTTATTAGCTAGATGGCTTCTTCTCTCTCTTTGATTCTCAATACCATGTTCTCCTCGATGTTCTTGGAGATCTATTTGATTTAATATTCTTTTGTGGTGTGTTTGTCGAGATCCGATGAATTGTGGATTTATGAACTTGATTATCTCTCTGAATTCTTATATGCATGATTTGATATATTTGCAAGTCTCTTCGAATTATCGGTTTAGTTTGGCCTACTAGATTGATCTTTCTTGCAATGGGAGAAGTGCTTAGCTTTGGGTTCAATCTTGCGGTGTCCTTTCCTAGTGACAGTAGGGGTAGCAAGGCACGTGTTGTATTGTTGCCATCGAGGATAAAAAGATGGGGTTTATATCATATTGCTTGAGTTTATCCCTCTACATCATGTCATCTTGCTTAATGCATTACTCCGTTCTTATGAACTTAATACTCTAGATGCATGCTGGATAGCGGTCGATGTGTGGAGTAATAGTACTAGATGCAGAATCGTTTCGGTCTACTTGACACGGACGTGATGCCTATGTTCATGATTATTGCCTTAGATGTCTTCATAATTATGCACTCTTCTATCAATTGCTCAGCAGTAATTTGTTCACCCACCATAATACATGCTATCTTGAGAGAAGCCATTAGTGAAACCTATGGCCCCTGGGTCTCTTTTCCATTATATTGAATCTATTAGTTTCCCGTCAACTTGCCAATTTCTGTCGTCGTTCCTTTTTATGGCAATCTTTACTTTCCAATCTATACAACAAAAATACCAAAAATGTTTACTTTACTATCTCTATTAGATCTCACTTTTGCGAGTGACCGTGAAGGGATTGACAACCCCTTTATCGCGTTGGTTTCAAGATTCTTGATTGTTTGTGCAGGTACTAGGTGACTTGTGTGTCGTCTCCTACTGGATTGATACCTTGGTTCTCAAAACTGAGGGAAATACTTACGCTACTTTGCTGCATCACCCTTTCCTCTTCAAGGGAAAACCAATGCATGCTCAAGAGGTAGCAACAGGCACCACATAGATGATCCTTCTTGAACTTGACGCCCTCGATGCCAATGTTGTGCTTCTTCTTTGTGAGAGTGTACAGGTTCCTCATGCCCCCATGTCCTAGCCATCGATGCCATAGCCAGCATTCTGAAGCCTTTGCTAGAAGTCATACAGCAAGCTGTGGTCCTGCTGAGAAATCTACCATATACAGATCACCTCTTCGATAGCCGTCAAAGACTAGAGATTTTTCATATTCCATTAGCATAAGAGAATGATATTTCCAAATATCACAATCATGTTTAGATCACAAACCATTGACACAGACATTAAGTTGTAACCAAGGGATTCAACAAGCATCACTTTATCCATGTGACGATCCTTTGAGACAGCAACTCTACCAAGACCCAATACCTTACTTTTACCAGTGTCAGCGAATGTGATGTGGCTCTTAGTAGATGGACGTAGGGTTGAATCCATAAGAAGACTTCGATCACCAGTCATGTGGTTGGTGCAGCCGCTGTCCATGATCCATTCAGTGACTTTCAGAGTTGTACCCTACAGTGCGGTTAGCGGGATAGGCTTCACCAAGAGTATTGTGAAACAGAAACATGTAGCGAACAAGCATATTATCAATGTTTAAATCCTGGTTAGGCATGATAGGACGCTCGTCAAGGAACCCTGGGACGAAATACATGATAAGACCATTTGAGCATTTTATATTGTGTCCCACAAGATGTTTTAGGTCTCCAGCGTTGTTGTCAGAAGATTTTACTTTCCGGCTGGAGACCTTTCCCTGCAAAAGAAGTTAATTTTTCTTAACCATCCACATCTTCAGGGGTGGCTCAGAAGCAATGAGTCTAAGTGCAGCATCTAAGAACTTTGGCTTGGGAGCCCTAGCAAATAGCTTTGCAGGAGGAGAATAATACTCATAAAAATATGTAGAAAAGTTCTTAGTTTTGTGAACATAGCGGTTAGATGAAACACGCTCATATTCATGAGTCTCATAGCGATTCTCCTACAAAACATTGGCGTTAGGGTGACCATGAGTGGTCCTTTGTCTGTATGAAGCCTTTGGATAATATGACACCTTTGGTCGGGGGTTTGTCTTTTTCCCAGGTGGTGTCATGATGACATTCACGGGAAGCTTCTCAAGACAACTTTTGGGCACCTAGATCTTCTTCTGTGGTGACCCATTCCTGCAATTAGTACCAATGTACCTGGCAAACACTTCACCATTCAGATTCTTAAACAGATTATAATTTGCATCAAAGGATTCATCAATGATAATTAGGTTAGCACAAGTGAAGCCAGATAAACTAGATGGGTCCACTAAAGGATCCTTAGCAGCAGCCCAGGTGGTTTTGGGGTGGCATCCAATATGAACCATCAACGTTCATTTTCCTCTCGAACCCAACACCCTCTTTCCTAGGGTTTCGGTTCAGAATCTGTTTCTTGAGGACATCGCACAAAGTTTGATGCCATTTGAGGCTTTTGTACATGCCGGTCAAGCAATGTCTTCAACCTAACATTCTCATTAGCAATAGTAGTGGCATCCTCAGTAGAGGGGTTAGTTACCACATCAACAGTTGAAGATATTGCAACATCAGAGGCAGTAGAACATTCAGCAATACAGATAGCATTTTTGTGCTCAAGACACTTTAAGCATGGTGGAACAAATTCTACCTGAGCGGTACTGATCTGTTGGGCGAGTAGTGAATCGTTCTCCTTTTGAAGATCTTCATGAGACGCTCTCAGTTTCTCTAGATCCTGCTTCCTTTGAAGACAATCATAGGAAAGCTTTTCATGAGAGGCTGAGAGAGTTTCATGACGACTTTCAAGATCTTCGTACTTAATGTGAAGACTTTTAATGTCTTCGATTAAGGACTGAGTTCGATTCATTTCCACACCCAACAGGTCATCGCTTTTGTCTAGCAGCTTTTGAATATGTTCCATAGCAGTTTGTTGCTCAGTTGCAATTTTAGCAAGTGTCTTATAGCTAGGTTTGGATTCACATTCAGAGTCATCTTCACTAGAGGTTTGGAAGTAAGCATCACGTGAAGTTACCTTGCACCACATGCCATGAAGCAGTAGGTAGGAGCAGAGTCGTCGTCTGATGTCTACTACACAACCTTCTTCTTGTAGACGTTGTTGGGCCTGCAAGTGCACAGGTTTGTAGGACAGTAGCAAATTTCCCTCAAGTGGATGACCTAAGATTTATCAATCCGTGGGAGGCGTAGGATGAAGATGGTCTCTCTCAAACAACCCTGCAACCAAATAACAAATAGTCTCTTGTGTCCCCAATACACCCAATACAATGGTGAATTGTATAGGTGCACTAGTTCGGGGAAGATATGGTGATACAAGTGCAATATGGATGGTAGATATAGGTATTTGTAATCTGAAAATATAAAAACAGCAAGGTAACTAATGATAAAAGTGAGCACAAATGGTATTGCAATGATAGGAAACAAGGCATAGGCTTCATACTTTCACTAGTGCAAGTTCTCTCAACAATAATAACATAACCGGATCATATAACAATCCCTCAACATGCAACAAAGAGTCACTCCAAAGCCACTAATAGCGGAGAACAAATGAAGAGACTATGGTAGGGTACGAAACCACCTCAAAGTTATCCTTTCCGTTCAATCTATTCAAGAGTTCGTACTAGAATAACACCTTAAGACACAAATCAACCAAAACCCTAATGTCACCTAGATACTCCATTGTCACCTCAAGTATCTGTGGGCATGATTATACGATATGCATCACACAATCTCAGATCCATCTATTCAACCAACACAAAGTACTTCAAAGAGTGCCCCAAAGTTTCTACCGGAGAGTCAAGAAGAAAACGTGTGCCAACCCCTATGCATAGGTTCATGGGTAGAACCCGCAAGTTGATCACAAAACATACATCAAGTGGCACGTGATATCCCATTGTCACCACAGATAAACACGGCAATACATACATCAAGTGTTCTCAAATCCTTAAAGACTCAATCCGATAAGATAACTTCAAAGGGAAAAATCAATCCATTACAAGAGAGTAGAGGGGGAGAAACATCATAAGATCCAACTATAATAGCAAAGCTCGCGATACATCAAGATCATGCCATAGAGAGAACACGAGAGAGAGAGAGAGAGAGATCAAACACATAGCTACTGGTACATACCCTCAGCCCCGAGGGTGAACTACTCCCTCCTCGTCATGGAGATCGCCGGGATGATGAAGATGGCCACCGGTGATGGGTTCTCCCTCTGGCAGGGTGCCGAAACGGGCTCCCGAGAGGTTTTTGGTGGCTACAGAGGCTTGCGGCGGCAGAACTCCCGATCTATCTTCGTTTTCGATGTTTTTAGGGTATGTAGGCTTATATAGGCGAAAGAAGTCGGTCGGGGGAGCCCCGAGGGGCCCACGAGAGGGTAGGGCGCGCCCCCCCTATCTCGTGGCCTCCTCCATGATCCCTTGGCTTGCACTCCAAGTTCCTGGGATTGGTTCTGTTCCAAAAATAACTTTTCCGAAGGTTTCATTCCGTTTGGACTCCGTTTGATATTCTTTTTCTTCGAAATACTGAAACAGGCAAGAAAACAGCAATATGGGCTGGGCCTCCGGTTAATAGGTTAGTCCCAAAAATGATATAAATGTGTAAAATAAAGCCCATAAGCATCCAAAAAGGGTAATATAATAGCATGGAACAATCAAAAATTATAGATACGTTGGAGACGTATCATCGTCGTCATCATCATCGGCTTTGGCTTCAACGCTGCGACCATTATCTTCAATGTTGAAGATGGACTTGGCGACGAACGCTGACGCCAGAGCCAGGCTTGCCACACCTGAATCAGACTCCTCCTGAGACTCCACCTCCGCCTCCTCAGAAGCAGACTCCTCATCTGAATCCATTTCCTTGCCAATAAATGCACGAGCCTTGCTTGATGAGGTCTTCTTGTGAGATGAAGACTTTGACGACTTTGAAGAAGATTTTGAAGATTTCTTTTTCTTCTTGTCATCAGAATCATACTCCTTGCTCTTCTTCTTCTTTCTTCGATTCCTTATCCCACTGAGGACACTCAGAGATGTAGTGTCCTGTCTTCTTGCATTTGTGGCAAGTCCTCTTCTTGTAGTCACGTGATGAAGCCTCGTCATTCTTGGAGCTAGATCTTGAAGACTTGCTGAATCGATTCTTCTTGGAGAACTTCTGGAACTTCCTCACGAGCATTGCAAGCTCTTTGCCAAGCTCTTGAGGATCACCAGAGCTACAGTCAGATTCTTCTTCAAATAAGGAAACAACCTTTGCCTTCAGAGCACGGGTTTGGCCATAGTTGGGACCACAGATATCATGCTTCTCAGATAGTTGGAACTCATGTGTGTTGAGCCTCTCGAGTATGTCAGACGGATCAAGATCTTTGAAGTCAGGATGTTCTTGAATTATCAGGGCTAAGGTGTCAAACGAGCTGTCAAGTGACCTCAGAAGCTTCTTCACGATCTCATGCTTGGTGATCTCAGTGGCGCCGAGAGCATGCAACTCATTGGTGATATTAGTCAAGCGATCGAACGTGAGCTGGACATTTTCATTGTCGTTTCTCTTGAAGAGGTTGAAGAGATTGCGAAGAACATCGATTCTTGAGTCCCTCTGAGTTGAGACACCTTCATTGACCTTGGACAGCCAGTCCCAGACCAGCTTTGCAGTTTCTAGTGCATTCACACGGCCATATTGCCCTTTGGTTAGATGACCACAGATGATGTTCTTGGCGGTTGAGTCCAATTGAGCAAATCTCTTGACATCAGTAGCGGTGACACCTTCACCGACTTTGGAAACGCCAGTCTGGATGACATACCAGAGATCAACATCAATGGCTTCAAGATGCATGCGCATCTTGTTCTTACAGTAGGGGTAGTCAGTGCCATTGAAGAGAGGGCACCCAATGGAGACCTTGATTATCCCTGCAGTCAACAGAGCTAAAACTCCAGGTGGTTAAACCGAATCACACAGAACAAGGGAGTACCTAGCTCTGATGCCAATTAGAAGTGCTAGTTATCGACTAGAGGGGGGTGAATAGGCGATTTTTATGAAAGTCTTCAAAACATGGCAGTTTTGAAGACAAATAGGTAAACCAAGCCTATATAGTAAGCAGCAGAATGAAAGCTACACTAGACAAGCATAAGTCTAACATACAACATAACGAAAGCACAAAGACTAATTGCAACTAGGTAGACAGGATCAGAAAGGTAGGTAGTACGAAGCTAAATAGATAATAGTCTTCACAGCATGAAGTCAAACAGATTAGACAGGCAAGCGATGACTTCACGAAGACAACTGAAAAGTAAGGAGAGTAGAGGATAGAACCAGTAGCCTGACAAAGACAAGGATTTAGTAGACCAGTTCCAGTTGCTGTGACAACTGTACGTCTGGTTAGGGAGACTGAGATTTAACTCAGAAGACCGTGTCTTCACCTTATTCCCCTTGAGCTAAGGACATCCAGTCCTTGCCCAATCACTCTGGTAAGTCTTCGAGGTAGACTTCCAAACCTTTCACCGACTTTGTTCACCGGCAATCCACGATGACTCTTGGATGCTCAGAACACGACACCTAACCAGCTGAAGGATTCACAGTCCTCAAGTGTAACAAGTCTTAAGATCACGCGGACAGAAAGACTTCAGTGATGCCTAACACTCTTTGGCTCTGGGTGTTTTGGGCTTTGTCCTCACAAGGATTTCTCTCTCAAATGCTTCGGAGGTGGGTTGCTCTCAAATGACAAAAGTCATGCACTAACTCTGAGCAGCCACCAATTTATGGTGCAAGGGGTGGGCTATTTATAGCCAAGAGTCAACCCGACCTGATATGTCTGAAATGACCCTTAGTCACTAAGAAACTGACACGTGTCTAACAGTCAGATTTCAAACACACACGGCCGCTTGGTTTGGGCTACAAGCAAAGCTGACTCATCCAGCTCTGGATAAGATTTGGTCTCATTTTCTTTGTTCGAAGACATAGTATTTGGTTGAGCATCACTTCAGTCACTCTGACTTTGTTCACTTGGGCCCCACTTAATAGTATGGTGGTTCCTATGACTCAATAAGAAGAAGAGAAACTACGAAACAACTATGTCTTCGCACTCCATAGTCTTCAAGTGAATAGCTTCACGCGTCATAATCTTCGTCGTGAATGTCTTCATGAACCACCATTGTCTTCAATGTCTTCACACATTTTTAGGGGTCATCTCTGGTAGGTAAACCGAAGCAATGAGGGACACTACATGTGTTATCCTGCAATTCTCACAAACACATTATTCCCTCAACCACCTTTGTCGTCAATACTCCAAAACCAACTTGGGGTGGCACTAGATGCACATACACTTTGTAGTACAAGCACTCAGTTTCAGGCTTAGGTCCAGACTTGGGCTTCTTCCCGGGAGTAGCAACTTGCTTTCTATTCTTCTTGAAGTTCCCCTTCTTCCCTTTGCCTTGAAACTAGTGGTCTTGTCAATCATCAGCACTTAATGCTCTTTCTTGATTTATACCTTCGTCGATTTCTGCATCACGAAGAGCTCGGGAATTGTTTTCGTCATCCCTTGCATACTATAGTTCATCCCGAAGTTCCACTAATTTGGTGATGGTGACTAGAGAACTCTATCAATCACTATATTATTTGGAAGATTAACTCTCACTTGACTCAAGTGATTGTAGTACCCAGACATTCTGAGCACATGCTCACTAGCTGAGCAATTCTCCTCCATCTTTTAGGCGAAGTATTTTTAGAGGTATCATACCTCTTGACACGGGCATGAGTCTGAAATACCAATTTCAGGTCTTGGAACATCTCATGTGCTCTGTGGCGTTCAAAACGTTTTTGAAGTCCCGTTTCTAAGCCGTAAAGCATGGTGCACTAAACTATCAAGTAGTCACCATATTGAGCTAGCCAAACGTTCATAACAGATCATGGAGCATCGTAGCCCCAAACTTTAAGAAACGACAGCTTAGGTTTATTGCTAAACCATAGTTCATTCGGTGTCATCTCAACGGATTTAGATGGTGCCCTATTTAACGTGAATGTAGCTATCTTTAATGCATAACCCTAAAACAATATTGGTAAATCGGTAAGAGACATCATTGTCGCACCATATCCAATAAAGTGCGGTTACGACGTTTGGACACACCATAATGTTGTGGTGTTCCAGGTGGCGTGAGCTGTGAAACTATTTCACATTGTTTTAATTGAAGACCAAACTCGTAACTCAAATATTCATCTCCGTGATCAGATCGCAGAAACTTTATTTTCTTGTTACGATGATTTTTCCACTTCACTCTGAAATTCTTTGAACCTTTCAATTATTTCAGACTTATGTTTCATCAAGTAGATATACCCGTATCTGCTCAAATCATCTTGTGAAGGTCAGAAAATAACGATACTTGCCACGAGCATCAACACTCATTGGACGCATACATCGGTATGTATTATTTCCAATAAGTTAGTAGCTTGTTCCATTGTTCCGGAGAACGGAGTTTTAGTCATCTTGCCCAAAAGGCACGGTTCGCAAGCATCAAATGATTCACAACCAAGTGATTCTGAAAATCCATCTTTATGGAGTTTCTTCATGCGCTTTACACCGATATGACCCAAATGGCAGTGCCACAAATAAGTTGCACTATCATTATTAACTTTGCATCTTTTGGCATCAATATTATGAATATGTGTATCACTACGATCGAGATCCAACAAACTATTTTCATTGGGTGTATAACCATCGAAGGTCTTATTCATGTAAACAGAATAACAATTATTCTTTAACTTCAAATGAATAACCGTATCGCTATAAACATGATCAAATCATATTCATGCTCAATGCTAACGCTAAATAACATTTATTTAGGTTTAACACTAATCTCGAAAGTATAGGGAGTGTGCGATGATGATCATATCAATCTTGGAACTACTTCCAACACTCATCGTCACTTCCCCTTCAACTAGTCTCTGTTTATTCTGTAACTCCTGTTTCGAGTTCCTAATCTTAGCAACCAAACAAGTATCAAATACTCAGGGGCTACTATAAACACTAGTAAGGCACACATCAATAACCTGTATATCAAATATACCCTTGTTCACTTTGCCATCCTTCTTATCCACCAAATATTCAGGGCATTTCCGCTTCCAGTGACCATTTCCTTTGCAGTGTAAGCACTCAGTTTCAGGCTTTGGTTCAGCTTTGGGCTTCTTTGTGGGAGTGACAACTTGCTTGTCATTCTACTTGAAGTTCCCCTTTCTTTCCCTTTGCCCTTTTCTTGAAACTAGTGATCTTGTCAACCATCAACACTTGATGCTCTTTCTTGATTTCTACCTTCGTCGATTTCAACATCACGAAGAGCTCGGGAATCGTTTTCGTCATCCCTTGCATACTATAGTTCATCACAAAGTTCTACTAACTTGGTGATGGTGACTAGAGAACTCTGTCAATCACTATCTTATCTGGAAGATTAACTCCCACTTGATTCAAGCGATTGAAGTACCCAGACAATCTGAGCACATGCTCACTAGTTGAGCGATTCTCCTCCATCTTTTTAGCTATAGAACCTGTTGGAGACTTCATATCTCTCAACTCGGGTATTTGCTTGAAATATTAACTTCAATTCCTGGAACATCTCATATGGTCCATGACATTCAAAACATCTTTGAAGTCCCGATTCTAAGCCGTTAAGCATGGTGCACTAAACTATCAAGTAGTCATCATATTGAGCTAGCCAAACGTTCATAACGTCTGTATCTGCTCCTGCAATAGGTCTGTCACCTAGTGGTGCATTAAGGACATAATTCTTCTGTGCAGCAATGAGGATAAACCTCAGATCACGGATCAAATCCGCATCATTGCTACTAACATCTTTCAACACAATTTTCTCTAGGAACATATCAAAATAAACATATGAAAGCAACAACCAAGCAATTGATCTACAATATAATTTGCAAAATACTAACAGGACTAAGTTCATGATAAATTTAAGTTCATATTACTTAAGAACTCCCACTTAGACAGACATCTCTCTAGTCATCTAAGTGATCACGTGATCCAAATCAACTAAACCATGTCCGATCATCATGTGAGATGGAGTAGTTTCAATGGTGAACATCACTATGTTGATCATATCAACTATATGATTCACGTTCGACCTTTCGGTCTCCGTGTTCTGAGGCCATATCTGTTATATGCTAGGCTCGTCAAGTTTAACCTGAGTATTCTGCGTGTGCAACTGTTTTGCACCCATTGTATTTGAACATAGAGCCTATCACACCCGATCATCACGTGGTGTCTCAGCACGAAGAACTTTCGCAACGGTGCATACTCAGGGAGAACACTTCTTGATAATTTAGTGAGAGATCATCTTAAAATGCTACCGTCAATTAAGATGCATAAAGGATAAACATCACATGCAATCAATATAAGTGATATGATATGGCCATCATCATCTTGTGCTTGTGATCTCCATCTCCGAAGCACCGTCGTGATCACCATCGTCATCGGCGCGATACCTTGATCTCCATCGTAGCATCGTTGTCGTTACGCCATCTATTGTTTCTACGACTATCGCTACCACTTAGTGATAAAGTAAAGCAATTATAGGGCGTTTGCATTTCATACAATAAAGCGACAACCATATGGCTCCTGCCAGTTGCCGATAACTCGGTTACAAAACATGATCATCTCATACAATAAAATATGGCATCACGTCTTGACCATATCACATCACAACAGGCCCTGCAAAAACAAGTTAGGCGTCCTCTACTTTGTTGTTGCAAATTTTATGTGGCTGCTACGGGCTGAGCAAGAACCGTTCTTACCTACGCATCAAAACCACAAGATAGTTCATCAAGTTAGTGCTGTTTTATCCTTCGCAAGGACCGGGCGTAGCCACACTTGGTTCAACTAAAGTGAGAGAGACAGACACCCGCCAGTCACCTTTAAGCAATGAGTGCTCGTAACGGTGAAACCAGTCTCGTGTAATCGTACGCGTAATGTCGGTCCGGGCCGCTTCATCTCACAATACCGCTGAACCAAAGTATGACATGCTGGTAAGCAGTATGACATGTATCGCCCAGAACTCACTTGTGTTCTACTCGTGCATATGACATCTACGCATAAAACCAGGCTCGGATGCCACTGTTGGGGAACGTAGTAATTTCAAAAAAATTCCCACGCACAAGCAAGATCATGGTGATGCATAGCAACGAGAGGGGAGAGTGTTGTCCACGTACCCTCATAGACCGTAAGCGGAAGCGTTATGACAACGCGGTTGATGTAGTCGTACGTCTTCACGATCCAACCGATCCAAGTACCGAACGTACGGCACCTCCGAGTTCAGCACACGTTCAGCTCGATGACGATCCCCGGACTCCGATCCAGCAAAGTGTTGGGGATGAGTTCCGTCAGCACGACGGCGTTATGACGATGATGATGTTCTACCGACGCAGGACTTCGCCTAAGCACCATATGACGAGGTGGAATATGGTGGAGGGGGGCACCGCACACGGCTAAGGAACGATCACGAAGATCAACTTGTGTGTCATGGGGTGCCCCCCTGCCCCCGTATATAAAGGAGCAAGGGGGGAGGAGGCCGGCCCTAGGAGGGGGCGCGCCAAGTGTGGAGTCCTACTAGGACTCCCTAGTCCTAGTAGGATTCCACCTCCCTTGTTAGAGTAGGAGAAGGGGAAAGAGGGGGAGAGGAAGAAGGAAAGGGGGGATGTGCCCCTTGTCCAATTCGGACCAGAGGGGGGGGGGCGCAGGCCTCCTTCCTTTTGGCCTCTCTCCTCTATTCCTGTATGGCCCAATAAGGCCCATATACTCCCCGGCGAATTCTCGTAACTCTCCGGTACTCCGAAAAATACCCGAATCACTTGGAACCTTTCCAAACTCCAAATATAGTCGTCCAATATATCGATCTTTACTTCTCGAGCATTTCGAGACTCCTCGTCATGTCCCCGATCTCATCCGGGACTCCGAACTCCTACAGTACATCAAAACTCATAAACTCATAATATAACTGTCATTGAAACCTTAAGCGTGCGGACCCTACGGGTTCGAGAACTATGTAGACATGACCTAGAACTATTCTCGGTCAATAACCAATAGCGGAACCTGGATGCTTATGTTGGCTCCTACATATTCTACGAAGATCTTTATCAGTCAAATCGCATAACAACATACGTTGTTCCCTTTGTCATCGGTATGTTACTTGCCCGAGATTCAATCGTCGGTATCTCAATACCTAGTTCAATCTCGCTACTGGCAAGTCTCTTTACTCGTTACGTAATGCATCATTCCATAACTAACTCATTAGCTACATTGCTTGCAAGGCTTATAGTAATGTGCATTACCGAGAGGGCCCAGAGATACCTCTCCGACAATCGGAGTGACAAAACCTAATCTCGAAATACGCCAACCCAACATGTACATTTGGAGACACCTGTAGTACTCCTTTATAATCACCCAGTTATGTTGTGACGTTTGGTAGCACCCAAAGTGTTCCTCCGGTAAACGGGAGTTGCATAATCTCATAGTTACAGGAACATGTATAAGTCATGAAGAAAGCAATAGCAATATACTAAACGATCAGGTGCTAGGCTAACAGAATGGGTCATGTCAATCACATCATTCTCCCAATGATGTGATCCCGTTAATCAAATGACAACTCATGTCTATGGTTAGGAAACTTAACCATCTTTGATTAACGAGCTAGTCAAGTAGAGGCATACTAGTGACACTATGTTTGTTTATGTATTCACACATGTATTATGTTTCCGGTTAATACAATTCTAGCATGAATAATAAAAATTTATCATGATATAAGGAAATAAATAATAACTTTATTATTGCCTCTAGGGCATATTTCCTTCACGTGGTGCCCTATTTAAAGTGAATGCGGTTGTCTCTAGTGCCTAACCCATGAACGATAGTGGTAATTCGATAAGAGACATCATGGTATGCCCCATATCCAATAGGGTGCATCTATGATGTTCAGACACACCATCACACTATGGTGTTCCAGGCGGTGTTAGTTGTGAAACAATTTCCACAATGTCTCAATTGTGTACCAAACTCGCAACTCAGATATTCATCTCTATGATCATATCATAGACATTTTATCCTCTTGTCACGAAGATCTTCAACTTCACTCTGAAATTACTTGAACCTTTCAATAATTCAGACTTGTGTTTCATCAAGTAAATATACTTAGCATCTACTCAAATCATTTGTGAAGTAAGAACATAACGATATCCACTGCATGCCTCAGCACTCATTGGACTGCACACATCAAAATGTGTTACTTCCAACAAGTTGCTTTCTTGTTCCATCTTACTGAAAAACGAGGCTTTTCAGTCATCTTGCCCATGTGGTATGATTTGCATGTCTCAAGTGATTCAAAATCAAGTGAGTCCAAATGATCCATCTGCATGGAGTTTCTTCATGCGTACATACCAATAGACATGGTTCGCATGTCTCAAACTTTTCAAAAAACGAGTGAGTCCAAAGATCCATCAACATGGAGCTTCTTCATGCGTTTTATACCAATGTGACTTACATGGCAGTGCCACAAGTAGGTGGTACTATCATTAATATCTTATATCTTTTGGCATGAACATGTGTATCACTACGATCGAGATTCAATGAACCATTAATTTTAGGTGCAAGACCATTGAAGGTATTATTCAAATAAACAGAGTAACCATTATTCTCCTTAAATGAATAACCGTATTGCGATAGACATAATCCAATCATGTCTATGCTCAACGCAAACACCAAATAACAATTATTTAGGTTTAACACTAATCCCGATGGTAGAGGGCGCGTGCGATGTTTGATCACATCAACCTTAGAAATACTTCCAACACATATCGTCACCTCGCCTTTAGCTAGTCTCCGTTTATTCCGTAGCCTTTTATTTCGAGTTACTAACACTTAGCAACCGAACCGGTATCTATTACCATGGTGCTACTAGGAGTACTGGTAGAGTACACATTAATATAATGTATATCCAATATACTTCTGTCGACCTTGCCTGCCTTCTTATCTACCAAGTATCTAGGGTAATTCTGCTCTAGTGACCGTTCCCCTTATTACAGAAGCACTTAGTCTCGGGTTTGGGTTTAACCTTGGGTTTCTTCACTAGAGCAGCAGCTGATTTGCCATTTCATGAAGTATCCCTTCTTGCCCTTGCCCTTCTTGAAACTAGTGGTTTCACTAACCATCAACAATTGATGCTCCTTCTTGGTTTCTACTTTCGCGGTGTCAAACATCGCGAATATTTCAAGGACCATCATATCTATCCCTGATATGTTATAGTTCATCACGAAGCTCTAGTAGCTTGGTGGCAATGACTTTGGAGAAACATCACTATCTCATCTGGAAGATTAACTCCCACTCGATTCAAGTGATTGTTGTCCCCAGACAATCTGAGTACAAGCTCAACGATTGAGCTTTTCTCCCTTAGTTTGTAGGCTCAGAAACTCGTCGGAGGTCTCATACCTCTTGACGTGGGCACGAGCCTGAAATCCCAATTTCAGCCCTTGGAACATCTCATATGTTCCGCGACGTTTCAAAAAAAACGTCTTCGGCGCCATAATTCTAAACCGTTTAACATTACTGAACTATCATGTAGTCATCATAACGTGTATGTCAGATGTTCGCAACATCCACAGACGACGTTCCATGTTCAGCACACCGAGCGGTGCATTAAGGACATAATCCTTCTGCACAGCAACGAGGACAATCCTCAGTTTACGGACCCAGTCCGCACAATTACTACTATCAACTTTCAACTATATTTTCTCTAGGAACATATCTAAACAGTAGAATTAAAGCACGAGCTTACGACATAATTTGTAAAGATCTTTTTGACTATGTTCATGATAATTAAGTTCATCTAATCACATTATTTGATGAACTCCCACTCAGATAGACATCCCTCTAGTCATCTAAGTGATACATGATCGAAGTCAACTAGGCCGTGTCCGATCATCACGTGAGACGGACTAGTCATCATCGGTGAACATCTTCATGTTGATCGTATCTACTATACGACTCATGTTCGACCTTTCGGTCTCTTGTGTTCCGAGGCCATGTCTGTACATGCTAGGCTCGTCAAGTCAACCTAAGTGCTTCACGTGTGTAAATCTGGCTTACACCCGTTGTATGTGAACGTTAGAATCTATCGCACCCGATCATCACGTGGTGCTTCGAAGCAACGATCTTTCGCAACGGTGCACAGTTAGGGGGAACACTTTCTTGAAATTATTATGAGGGATCATCTTATTTACTACCATCGTTCTAAGCAAATAAGATGCATAAACATGATAAACATCACATGCAATCAAAAAGTGACATGATATGGCCAATATCATTTTGCTCCTTTTGATCTCCATCTTCGGGGCTCCATGATCATCATCGTCACCGACATGACACCATGATCTCCATCATCATGATCTCCATCATCGTGTCTTCATGAAGTTGTCTCGCCAACTATTACTTCTACTACTATGGCTAACGGTTTAGCAATAAAGTAAAGTAATTACATGGTGTTGTTCAATGACACGCAGGTCATACAATAAATTAAGACAACTCCTATGGCTCCTGCCGGTTGTCATACTCATCGACATGCAAGTCATGATTCCTATTACAAGAACATGATCAATCTCATACATCACATATCATTCATCACATTCTTTTGGCCATATCACATCACATAACATACCCTGCAAAAACAAGTTAGACGTCCTCTAATTGTTGTTTGCATGTTTTACGTGGCTGCTATGGGTTTCTAGCAAGAACGTTTCTTACCTACGCAAAAGCCACAACGTGATATGCCAATTGCTATTTACCCTTCATAAGGACCCTTTTCGTCGAATCCGATCCGACTAAAGTGGGAGAGATTGGCACCCGCTAGCCACCTTTATGCAACAAGTGCATGTCAGTCGGTGGAACATGTCTCACGTAAGTGTACGTGTAAGGTCGGTCCGGGCCGCTTCATCCCACAATACCGTCGAAACAAGATAGGACTAGTAACAGTAAGCATATTGAACAAAATCAACGCCCACAACAATTTGTGTTCTACTCGTGCATAGAATCTACGCAAAAGACCTAGCTCATGATGCCACTATTGGGGAACGTAGCAGAAATTCAAAAATTTCTACGCAACACCAAGATCAATCTATGGAGATTCTAGCAACAAGAGAGGGAGAGGATGAGCATCTCCATACCTTTGAAGATCGCTAAGCAGAAGCGTTACAAGAACGCGGGTGAAGGAGTCGTACTCGTAGCAATTCAGATCGCGGTTGATTCCGATCTAAGCACCGAACAACGGTGCCTCTGCGTTCAACACACGTACAGCCCGAGGACGTATCCTCCTTCTTGATCCAGCAAGGGGAGAGGAGAAGTTGAGGGAGAACTCCGACAGCACGATGGCATGGTGGTGATGGAGCTCGTGGTTCTCCGGCAGGGCTTCACCAAGCACTACGGAGGAGGAGGAGGTGTTGGAGGAGGGAGAGGGATACGCTAGGGGAAGGGTGTGGCTGCCCTCTCTCTCCCTCACCATATATAGGGGGAAGGGAGGAGGGGGAGGCGCCCTAGGGTTCCCTAGGGGAGGGGCGGCGGCCATAGGGGAAACCCTAGATGGGTTTTGGCGCCCCCACCCCCTAGGAAACTTGCCCCCCAAGCCGGGAGGGGCGGCTGCCCTAGGGGTGACGCCCCCACATCTCCTGGTTACGTGAGATGGGGTGGGAGGGGCGCTCAGCCCCTTAGTGGGATGATGTGCCCTCTCCCCTTGGCCCATAAGGCCCCCCAACGCTTTCCGGGGCCTCCGAAACTCCTTTTGGACACGCTGGTCATCACCTGGTACCCCGGAACAATTCCGGACTCCAATACCCTTCGTCCAATATACCGATCTTCACCTCCGGACCATTCCAGAGCTCCTCGTCATGTCCGGGATCTCACCTGGGACTCCGAACAACCTTCGGTAACCACATACTATTTCCCATAACAACTCTAGCGTCACCGAACCTTAAGTGTGTAGACCCTACGGGTTCAGGAACCATGCAGACATGACCGAGACATTCTCCAGTCAATAACCAACAGCGGGATCTGGATACCCATGTTGGCTCCCACATGTTCCACGATGATCTCATCAGATGAACCACGATGTCAAGGATTCAAGCAATCTTGTATGCAATTCCCTTTGTCAATCGGTATGTTACTTGCCCGAGATTCGATCGTCGGTATCCCAATACCTCGTTCAACCTCGTTACCGGCGAGTCACTTTACTCGTTCCATAATGCATGATCCCGTGACTAACTACCTAGTCACATTGAGCTCATTATGATGATGCATTACCGAGTGGGCCCAGAGATACCTCTCCGTCTCACGGAGTGACAAATCCCAGTCTCGACTCGTGCCAACACAACAGACACTTTCGGAGATACCCGTAGTGCACCTTTATAGCCACCCAGTTACGTTGTGACGTTTGGCACACCCAAAGCATTCCTACGGTATCCGGGAGTTGCACAATCTCATGGTCTAAGGAAATGATACTTGACATTAGAAAAGCTTTTAGCAAACGAACTACACGATCTTGTGCTATGCTTAGGATTGGGTCTTGTCCATCACATCATTATCCTAATGATGTGATCCCGTTATCAATGACATCCAATGTCCATGGTCAGGAAACCATGACCATCTGTTGATCAACGAGCTAGTCAACTAGAGGCTCACTAGGGACATGTTGTGGTCTATGTATTCACACATGTATTGCGGTTTCTGGTCAATACAATTATAGCATGAATAATAGACAATTATCATGAACAAGGAAATACAATAATAACCATTTTATTATTGCCTCTAGGGCATATTTCCAACAACCTACGCATCAAAACCACAACGATTTTTTGTCAAGTGTGTTGTTTTAACCTTAAACAAGGACCGGTCGTAGTCAAACTCGATTCAACTAAAGTTTGAGAAACAGACACCCGCCAGCCACCTATGTGCAAAAGTGCGTCGGTAGAACCAGTCTCATGAACGCGGTCATGTAATGTCGTTCCGGGCCGCTTCATCCAACAATACAGTCGAATCAAAGTAAGACGTTGGTGGTAAGCAGTATGACTATTATCACCCACAACTCTTTGTGTTCTACTGGTGCATAAAACATCTACGCATAGACCTGGCTCGGATGCCACTGTTGGGGAACGCGGTAATTTCAAAAATTTCCCTACGATCACGCAAGATCTATCTAGGAGATGCATAGCAACGAGAGGGGAGAGTGTGTCCACGTACCCTCGTAGACCTAAAGCGGAAGCGTTTAGTTAACGTGGTTGATGTAGTTGAACTTCTTCGCGATCCAACCGATCCAAGTACCGAACGTACGGCACCTCCGCGTTCAGCACACGTTCAGCTTGATGACGTCCCTCATGCTCTTGATCCAGTTGAGGACAAGGGTGATTTCCGTTAGCATGACAGCGTGGCGTCGGTGATGATGATGCTACCGGCGCAGGGCTTCGCCTAAGCACTGCGATGGTATGATCGAGGTGTGTAACTGTGGAGGGGGGCACTACACACGGTTAAGAGAAACTTGTGTGTTCTAGGGTGCCTCCTCCCCCCGTACATAAAGGAGGGAGGGGGAGACCAGTCGGCCCTATGGCACGCCCCAAGAGGAGGAGTCCTACTAGGACTTCCTAGTCCTAGTAGGATTCCCCTCCAAGGAAGAGAGGGGGAAGGAAGGAGAGGGAGAGGGAGTAGGAAAGGGGGCCCTTACCCCCTTCCCTTGTCCAATTCCGCGTGCTAAGGGGGGCGCGCGTGGCCTGCCCTAGCAGCCTATGGTGGCCCATTAGTTCCCCCACGGGGTTCTGGTAACCCTTCCGGCACTCCGGTTTACCCGAAACTATCCAAAACACTTCCGGTGTCCAAATAACATGGTCCAATATATCAATCTTTATGTCTCGACCATTTCGAGACTCCTCGTCACATCAGTGATCTCATCCTGGACTCCGAACAAACTTCGGTCATCAAAACACATAACTCATAATACATATCGTCATCGAACGTTAAGCGTGCGGACCCTACGGGTTCGAGAACTATGTAGACATGATCGAGACACATCTCCAATCAATAACCAATAATGGAACCTGGATGCTCATATTGGCTCCTACATATTCTACGAAGATCTTTATCGATCAAACTGCATAACAACATACGTTGTTCCCTTTGTCATCGGTATGTTACTTGCCCGAGATTCGATCGTCGGTACCATCATACCTAGTTCAATCTCGTTACCGGCAAGTCTCTTTACTCGTTCTGTAATACTTCATCCTGCAACTAACTCATTAGTCACTTTGCTTACAAGGCTTACAGTGATGAGCATTACCGAGAGGGCCCAGAGATACCTCTCCGAAACACGGAGTGACAAATCCTAATATTGATCTATGCCAACCCAACAAACACCTTCGGAGACACCTGTAGAGCATATTTATAATCACCCAATTACGTTGTGACGTTTGATAGCACACAAGGTGTTCCTCCGGTATTCGGGGGTTGCATAATCTCATAGTTCGAGGAACATGTATAAGTCATGAAGAAAGCAGTAGCAATGAAACTGGAACGATCATAATGCTAAGCTAACGGATGGGTCATGTCCATTGCATCATTCTCCTAATGATGTGATCCGTTCATCAAATGACAACACAAGTCCATGGTTAGGAAACTTAACCATCTTTGATTAACGAGCTAGTCAAGTAGAGGCATACTAGGGACACTATGTTTTGTCTATGTATTCACACATGTACTAAGTTTCCGGTTAATACAATTCTAGCATGAATAATAGACATTTATCATGAAATAAGGAACTAAATAATAACTTTATTATTGCCTCTAGGGCATATTTCCTTTAGCGGGTACCCAGCACTTGTCGCCGCCATCTCCAGCACCGGCGGGGTGCTGATTGCAGCACTTGGCGCCGTCGACAGAAATGGGTGCAGAGGTGGTGGATGGTGGCGCTCCCATGGTCGGAGACTCGCGGCGGCGGCCGCGTAGCCCCGTGTGTCAACTGCTGATGCGCCGTGTGGAGGAAGAAGCAGAGATGAGCATAGGTGGTGAAGCGTGCGGCGAGCATAGGATGAGGATGGATGAGGCGAGAGGTAAGAGAGATGTAATATGTGATGAGGAAAGCAAAGGGGGTGGATAAGGCAGTGTTGCGCCTGGTGAAACGTTGTGTGGGGCCCATAGGCAGTGCACTTGCGTGGGAGCCGACCGGCGGAAGCTTTGGCCGGTCCGCCGGCTCGAAACGTTTACCTTCGAGTAACGGATTGGCTAAATCACATCTAGATGATATATAGTTATCTCACATCTAAGTTCATAACCACCGGATCAACTTGCTATAAGATTTGTGCATATAAATAACCTGTCGATCTTGTTCGATGTGTCTCCGAGTCTGGCCTTTTTTTGTTCGCTTGTCCGTTCAGGGATGTACCCTCGTGTCTAGCCCTGGGCCTTTTTATTGTGGGCTTTTGTTTGTTTGGTGGCTGGCTGTGATTTTCATTTCCTTTTCAAGTAAGTGCTACGACTCACTTCAAGTTTTTTCTTACTTTTGCACACTTTCATTTGACACCTGTATTTTTTTCTATTTCATTATTTTGTTTCAGTTATGAACTATTTAAATTCATGACTTTTTTCTTTTCCTTTCTTTCTTCTTTACTTATTTGTTTAAAATTCATGAATCTTTTTTACTCCCTCATCTTTTAATTTAAATGTTGTGCAAATGTTTATTGTGGGTTCTTTTTGTCATGCGTGTCGTCTGTCTAGTGTCTATTTGTCGACCTGTTCGCGCGCGCGCCTTTTGTTTGATCGTTTTTGGCGGCTTGATCTGGGAGTCTTGTTTTGGTTTGGTTTTGCTAATTCTCATCTAGCCGAGATTTGAAAATATCATCTAACTCGTATACTATTTGGTACACGTGCTTCTGTGTCGTGCTCGTTATTTGCAAGAAAAGAGTCAGGCTCATTTGTCGTTGTGTCATGTTTTCTGTTCATCCCTCGTGAAGAATTGATATATCTTTTTAGTGGGCCATTTTTATTGTGTATTGGGTTTATTTTGTGGGCTATATTTTTTTTGTGGAGGGCCACGTGTCTTTTTATTCCCTATTTTTTTATTATGCTTTTGGTTCGACTGTGTAGTTAGAGAAGAGTGTAACTAGTTTTTTTTTCTTTTCGGATTTGTTAAATCATAGTGATGTCTCGTCTAATAAGTTTGTAACCATCTAATTTGTTAAATAGTAGTACGAGTTTGTGTGCAGTGTGTTTTCATGTTCTAGAGCAGATTACTTGATTCTACACGGTAGATCTAATTGTATTTTTTTTGTTATATGTTTAATGCGTGGCCAACTAGTTTTTGCGTGGAACCAGTGTTTTTTAGATCTACTATTTTTTGCCAGAACTACATGATAGTGTCACAACAATGCTTTTTCGGATTACTGAGGTTGTTTGTAGTTCTTGTTTGCAGAGATTGAGCTTTTTCTGTTGTTGAAGTTCGGTCATTTTCTGGAGTTCAATCCATGTGATCGATTACGTGCTAAATTTTCTGCACAACATGTCTCGTGGATGTTTGCGGGAACTTCTACCAAGATGTGAAACCTGATGAGTTCCACGTGTGGGATGGGTTTTGTTCTCCAGTTTTGTCCTCATATCTTCCAAGTCAAGCACCCAACCACCCTTGACTTGTTACCGAGCTCGTAGTTTTGTGTAGTTATTTCAGTTGAAAATCTTCTCTTTACTCACATTGAGGCTCGTAGTTTGTTTCATTCCAGTTGCAATCACACCCTTGACTCGCAACTGGGTTTGTACTTTATTTTTCATCCCAGTTGCTAGTCCACCCTCGACTCGCAACTGGGCTCGGTATTTGTAGTTGTCCCAGTTGCAAGTCCACCCTCGACTCGTAACTTGTATGATAGTTTTGTGTGGTAGCCCTAATTACATGTCCACCCTCAACTCGCGACTAGGCTTGTAGTTTGGTTTATCCTAGTTGCAAGCCACTTTTGATTCGTAAGAAAGCTCATGGGTTAGAGAATAGAAAAGAAAAAGTAGAACATGGTTGAAAAAAGAGAGAATTTCTAATCCAATCAAAAACCTCATTTTGGTTTGAGAGGTCATTTAGGGGGCCTCAGCTGACGATCCGTGTTGTTTCCCTCTCAACGAGGAAGCTTATCCTCAATCGTCTTACTGGTGGACCTTGCCCCTATTTTTTTGCATGTGTTTTGTTTTCATCGCAATTGTAAGTCCATCCTTTGACTCGCAACTAGGCTCGTAGTTTGTTCATCCTAGTTGCAAGTCGATCCCTTGAATCACCACTGAGCTCATAGTTTCGTAGTTGTACCCGTTGCAAGTCCACCCTCGACTTGCAACTGGGCTCATAGTTGTCCGAGTTGCAAGCCCACCCCTTGACTCACAACTAGAGCATGTGTTTTGTTGTTCTTCCCAGTTGCAGTCCACCCTTGATTCACAACTGGATCCATCTTTTTCTTGATCCTAGTTGCAAGTCGACCCTTGACTCGCAACTGGGCTCATAATTTCTTAGTTGTCCTAGTTGCAAGTCCACTCTTAACTTGTAACTGGGCTTGTAGTTTTCTGAGTTGCAAGCGCACCCTCGAATCGCAAATGGAGCATGTATTCTGTTTTTCATCCTAATTGCAAGTCCACCCTTGACTCGCAATAATAAACATAATTTGGTTTATCCCAATTGCAAGTCGACGCTTGACTTGCAACTAGGATCATAGTTTTTTAGTTGTCCTAGTTGCAAGTCCATCCTTGACTCGCAAATGGGCTCGCCGTTTGTCCTAGTTGCAAGTCCATCATCAACTTGCAACTATGGATATTTTTTTATCCGAGTTGCAAGTCCATGCTTGACTCATAACTGGGCTCGTAGTTTTGTTGTTGTCTCAGTTGCAAGTCCACCCTCTGTAGTTTTGTATTTATTCGAGTTGCAAGTCCATCCTTAAAT
>NC_041393.1:486791216-486796428 GCF_002162155.2 Triticum dicoccoides
TTTTCATCCTAGTTGCATGTCCACCCTCAACTCGCAGCTGGGATTATATAGTTTGTTTTCATCCGAGTTGCAGGTCCATCCTGGCCTCGCAACTAGGATCGTAATTGTCCCAGTTGCATGTCCACCCTCGACTCGCAGTTAGGACTGTAGTTAGTTTTCATCCGAGTTGCAGTTCCATCTTGGACACACAAAGTAGGATCATAGTTGTCCCAGTTGCAAGTCCAATCTCGACTCGCAACTGGTCTTGTAGTTTCGAGTTCTCCCAGTTGCAAGTACATCCTTGATTCGTAACTGGGCCCATAGTTTGTTTTCATCCCGACTGCAAGTCCACCCTCAACTCACAAATGGGCTCGAACTTATTTTTGTTGCCTCAGTTTGCAAGTCCCCCTCGGCTTACAACTAGCACCGACCCTTTTTTCATTTTTCTGCTCCTAGTTACAAGCCCACCATCTGCTTGCAATCAGGCTTATTTTGACCTTTTTTTTACTGCCTTAATTACAGACCCATCCCCGTTTTTATGAGTAGGCCATCCTTTTTTTAATTCTTCGCCTCAGTTGCAAGTCCACCACCGACTTGCAATTGGGACTCAATTTTTTATAGTAGTTTTGTGCGGTTGTCCCAATTGCAAGTCCACACACGACACATAATTGGATCCATAGTTTGTTTTTTTATCCCAGTTGCATGTCCACCCCCTACTCACAACTGGGTTTGTAGTCTATTTTCATCCTAGTTGCAAGTCCACCCTCGACTCACTAGGCTCGTAGTCGTCTCAATTGCAAGTCCACCCTTGACTCAAAACTGATCTCATAGTTTTAAGTTGACCCACTTGCAAGTCCACCCTTGACTCGCAACTGGGCATGTTGTTTGTTTTCATCCTAGTTGCAAGTCCACCTACAATTTGCAAATGGGCTTGAAGTTTTTTACTCGCCTTAGTTTGCAAGTCCATCATCGACTTACAAATAGCAGTAACCTTTTTTTTGTTTCTCCGCTCCTAGTTGCAAGCCCACCCTCTACTTGCGATCAGCCTTTATTGACCTTTTGTTTGTTGCCTTAGTTACAAACCCACCCTCGCTTTTTGTAACCTGCCCAGTTTTTATTCTTCGCCTCAATTGCAAGCCCACCATCGACTTGTAATTGGGCTTCAAGTTTTTTTGTATGGTAGTTTTGTGTAGTTTTCCAGTTGCAAGTTCACCATCAACATGCAAATGGGTCCATTGTTTGTTTTACATCGCAGTTGCAAGTCCATCCTTGGCTCACAACTGGGCCCGTAGTTTGTTTTCATCCTAGTTGCAAGCTCACCTCAAGCCGTAAATGGGTTCAATTTTTTTCCACTTAAGTTTGCAAGCCCACTGGTCTACAACTAGCACAAACCCTTTTTTGTTCCCCGCTCCGGGTTTTCTCGCTCCTAGTTTTAAGCCCACTCTTTACTTGCAATCGGGCTTTTTTGCCTTAGTTATAAGCCAACCCTCATTTTTGCGAGTAGATCATCATGTTTTATTCTTGTCCCATTTGCAAGTTCACCAACGGCTTACAATTGGGCTCCAAGTTTTTATTGTCGCAATTATAAGTTCACATCACCTTGCAACTGCGTTGAGCGACCAATTTTCTATTCCAAGGATAATTATATCTTCAATATGCAAAAGGTGAGCCCTGACCCTACCCTGGCAGTTACTAGTCCACCTTTTCTAATTTGCCCTTTTTAGCTACTCAACATTGTTTATATTCTAAATTTGGGCACAACCCATTTTTTTCAAATGTCTCAATTGCAAGCCCATCTTCGACCCATTTTGATCTTTTTAAGGATATGCAGCCAAGTTGGAGGGACCCAAGCTTTCATGCATTTTTTAAAAGCCACCATTTTATATAATTTTTGGTTCCCAACCCATTGAGATAGTTTCCCTACTCTTTTTTTTCGAAATCTCACTGTTGTATACAAATGGGACACACTCCTTTGAGTTGTATTCTTTGTATATAAGACTATTTTGTTCACCAATTCAAAAACAAATCCGCGTTTCCAAAAAATGTTTTGGAATTTAAAAAATGTTCATGTTTTCAAAAATTGTGCTTACCAGTACGAAAAATGTTCTTGTTTTGAAAAAATATTCTAGAAATTTAAAAAATGTCCACCTTTTCAAAATTGTTCAGAATTTCAAAAGATGTTCTCTGTTTTGTTTACAATTTCAAAAAAGTTTGGGAATTTTGATATTGCTCCACAGTTTTTAAAAATGTTCAGAATTTTTAGAAATTACTCATGTTTGAAAAAAAGTTTGTAGTTTTGAAGAAGGATTCGCAATTTGAAAACTATTTACAATTGAAAAAAATGTTCAGGTACGCCACATCTGTTAGTTCTTTATACTTGGTGCTGATTACTTGTCACTAGAAGTTGCTGGTTTCAGTGGTTAGCATAATCGGTGTACCAGCAGGATGTCTGCAGTTCGGTTTGCAACACTCGCAGCATATTCATTTTTGCGCACGACTGCGTCAAAGGGCGCCTCTGGGTGTTGAGTATATGTGTTGTGCATATTTGTGTATTGGGCCCACCTCCTAGTTTCCTTATATAATTGAGGTTGTGGCCTACTTTGTATATCATATATACGTGCGTTTGCACCCTGAGGAATACAACACGTAATTCCCACAACATACCTGGTATCGGTTTCCGGGTTCTAACCCTAGTCTTCCGCTGCTGCCGCCGTCTCTCCTCCGCGTCGGCCGCCGCCGCCGCCATCCAGCCGCTGCCGCTCGCGCGCCCTCCGTGCCGGCCGCCGCTCCTGCATCTCCCTGCCTCGCGCGCTACCAGTCCCGATCGATCCTGTGTAGCCACCAGCTGCCGATCGATCCCTCCCGCCCGACCCGCCAGCTGCGGCTACGCTAGCCCGCCTAGCCGTCGTGTCCTCTGCTTCGCTAGGCCCGCGCGCCTTGCCCGCCTAGCCGCTGCGTCAGTTGCTAGCCCGCCCGCTGCTTCACTAGCTAGCCCAGACCAGGAACGCCACGACCACATTTGTGGTTATCGCCAATACCTAAGACCAAGTACCAGGGCATCCCTGAGCATTCCTTGCTAAGTTCAACTACACCACGAAAAGTGGTACGCCTACTTGGATTATCCCAGTTTCGCGGAGCCCACTGGGACTCCAGCCCCAATGGCGTACACCGGCCCGTTCCCGCCGCCGGCGCCCTACGGCGCGGCCCCGCCGTCGTACGGCGCGTCCGCCACCTACAATGCGTCCGGCGTTGCCCCGCCAGCCCGTCCCGATGTGCCGAACGGCTCGGCTTCGCCGCCCCCGCTGGCGTACGTCGCCGCCCCACCGCCGGCGCTCTTCGGCCAGTTCGTCATTGCTCCGCCGCCGATGCCGACTCTGCCCGTCGACCCCTTGCTGTTGCGCGGGGCGTTCGATGCGCCCGTGTACGGGGCTCCCGGGTACAGGTGGGGGTCGTCAGCAGGCCTGCACTCGCCTGCTGGGCAGCAGCCAGACGACGCCCAACACCTGCAGCATCTGTTAGCGGGCCAGTAGGTCTTTCTGGCGGGCCAGCAGGTCTACCCGGCACCACAGTCGCAGCCAGGGCTGCTTCTCATACCGTTTGGAGAGTACCCACCGCCGCAGCCAAGCGGCGGCTACGGCCTTCCCATGGCGTCTCCGTCCCCCTCGCCGGCACTACCGCCGGCGCCCTGGGACCCGGTGCTCCTTCCCGCACTGCATGGCGCTCCCACGCCGAACAACTACACCGGAGGTGATGATTGGTACATGGATATCGGGGCTACGGCTCACATGTTTGCTCATCCTGGTAATCTTGCCTCCTCCACTCCCATCACCACCGACCGTCGCATCATTGTCGGCGATGGTTCCACACTCCCTATCACACATGTCGGGCACACTTCCTTTCCTTCTAATTCCATGCCTATTACTTTGTCTAACATACTTGTGTCACCTCATCTTATTAAGAACCTTGTTTCCGTTCGTTGTTTAACTCGTGAAAATCATGTTACTATTGAATTTGATGGGCTTGAGTTTTGTGTCAAGGACGCTCGAACCAGGATGGTACTTCATTGATGTGACAGCCTCGACGAGCTCTATCCGGTGCATTCGCCGTCCACCTCCACCACCGCACCAGTTGCTCTCTCCGCCGGCATCGATCTCTGGTACGCTCGTTTGGGTCATCCCAACCCCGTCGCACTTCATCATATTCTTAAGAGTTTCAGTTTCAGTTGCCATAAGATAGAGGATCACACCTTTCATGCCTGTCGTGTCGGAAAACACGTTCGCCTCCCGTTTAATAACTCCACCACCATAGCTTCTTTTCCTTTTCAGTTGATTCATAGCGATGTGTGGACCTCTCCGATTCCTAGTAATTCGGACTATTTATACTATCTGGTTATCCTTGATGATTATTCTCATTATGTGTGGACTTTTCCTTTACGCAGAAAGTCGGATGCACTCTTCACTTTGACGACCTTTTACTCCTATGTCAGCACGCAGTTTGGGCGTCCCATCCTTGCTCTTCAGACTGACAATGGAAAAGAGTTCGACAACCTTGCTTTCCGCACTTTTCTGTCGCACCACGACACAGTTTTTCGCCTCACATGCCCGTATACTCCCCAGCAGAACGGTCGAGCCGAACGCGTCCTTCGCACTCTGAACGATTGCGTTCGCACGCTCCTGTTCCATGCTAACATGCCACCTCGTTTCTGGCCGGATGCACTCGCTACTGCTTCTCTTCTCCTTAACCTTCGCCCTTGCCGCCCACGGTGGAACTATGCACCTCACCATCTTCTTTTCAGCACGCCCCCATCTTATGATGGCTTGCGTATTTTCGGGTGCCTTTGCTATCCTAGCACTGCCGACTCCGCTCCTCACAAACTCGCACCTCGTTCCGTCGCTTGCATCTTCATTGGCTACCCCTCCAACTCCAAGGGATATCGGTGCTACGATCCCGTCTCCCACCGTGTGTTCACTTCCCGGCACGTTTACTTTGATGAGCATGTGTTTCCGTTTCACCAGGTACCCCCGGCTGTTCCTCCCACCACCGATGACGCGGGCTCCTCGACACCTCTCCCAGGGCGCTCGCGCGCCTCTCTTGGCCCGTCCCCTGGCTTTGAGGCGTGCCCCCCGCATGTAGTGCCCCCTCCAGCCGCGGCGCTGGCGCCCCCGACGTTGGCGCCCGAGGCCCCCTCGGCCCCGCCGGCGCCCGTGGCCCCCTCGGCCCCGCCGGCGCCCGT
>NC_041393.1:486796657-486815833 GCF_002162155.2 Triticum dicoccoides
CGGCGCCCCCAGCGCCCGCGAACCCTCCGGCACCCGCGGGCCCCTCGGCGCCCCCGGCGCCTGTGGCCGGTCCGGCCACCCGCGCCCGTACGGACGTTTTTCGCCCGAGCTCGTGCTACGCCTCGGATGAGTACGTCCATGCGGCGTCCACCTCTGAGCCATCGCCGTTGTCGTACTCCGTTCGAGCCACTCTTCGTGACCCGCTTTGGATGGCTGCGATGCAAGAGGAGTTTGATGCCCTGTTGCGCAACCGGATGTGGCAGCTTGTTCCCCGTCCCCGGCATGCCAACGTGATTTCCGAGAAGTGGGTCTTTAAACACACGCTCCGTCCTGACGGTACCCTTGATCGCTACAAAGCGCGCTGGGTCGTTCGTGGCTTCCGCCAGCATGCTGGCATCGACTTCACCGACACCTTTGTCAAGCCCGGCACGATACGCACGGTTCTCTACCTTGCGGTCTCCCGTGCTTGGCCGGTGCACCAGATGGACATCTCCAACGCCTTCATCCATGGTCACCTTGAGGAGCAGGTCTTCTGCCAGCAGCCCACCGGGTTTGTTGACCCGGCGCTTCTCGACCACGTGTGCCTGCTTTCGCGGTCCTTATACGGACTCAAGTAGGCTCCGCGCGCATGGTACCAGCGCATCGCGGCATTTCTCCATCAGCTTGGGTTCCGCTCTATCCGCTCGGACGCCTCGCTCTTCGTCTATCATCAGGGCTCTGACACGGCCTACTTGCTGCTCTATGTCGACGACATCATCCTGACGGCATGTACGGCTGGTCTTCTCAGTCAGCTCACGGCTCGTCTTCGCGCTGAGTTCGCCATCAAGGACTTGGGTCCTTTGCACTACTTCCTCGGTGTCGAGGTGGTGCGCCGTCCAGATGGCTTCTTCCTTCATCAGCGGAAGTACGCTCACGAGCTCCTGGAGCGCGTCGGCATGCTTAACTGCAAGCCCGCCGCTACGCCTGTTGATACGAAGGCCAAGCTTTCTGCCACAGATGGTTATCCTGCTTTGGATGCTGCTTTCTATCGGTCTATCGTTGGTGCTCTCCAGTACCTCACTCTGACTCGACTGGAGATCCAGTATGCCGTGCAGAAGGTGTGTCTTCATATGCATGCACCTCGAGACGTTCACTGGGTTGCCGTCAAGCGGATTCTTCGCTATATCTGTGGCACTATGGATCTTGGCGTCATGCTTCACGCCTTCGCCGACACCGTCCTTACAGCCTACTCCGATGTAGACTGGGCAGGCTGCCCTGACACTCATCGCTCCACTTCGGGCTATTGTGTCTACCTTGGACCCTCACTTATCTCGTGGTCGTCCAAGCGGCAGCCTACGGTCTCTCGTTCCAGTGCTGAGGCTGAGTACCGTGTGGTGGCCAACGCTGTTGCCGAGTGTTCATGGCTTCGCCAGCTGCTTTAGGAGCTCTCTTGCCCTGTTGACCGTGCCACGGTGGTTTACTGCGACAACGTCTCGGCGGTCTACCTCTCCGCTAACCCGGTGCATCATCGACGGACCAAGCATATTGAGTTGGATATCCATTTTGTTCGGGAACAGGTGGCTCTTAGCCATATTCGTGTTTTACACGTCCCTACTTCCCAACAATTTGCAGATATCATGACCAAGGGCTTGCCTAAGGCGTCATTTGAGGAGTTTCGGTCCAGTCTTTGCGTCAGCCGCGGTGCCACTTCGACTGCGGGGGGTGTTGAGTATATGTGTTGTGCATATTTGTGTATTGGGCCCACCTCCTAGTTTCCTTATATAATTGAGGTCGTGGCCTACTTTTGTACATCATATATATGTGCGTTTGCACCTGAGGAATACAACACGTAATTCCCACAACATACACTGGGCTTTGTGTGTTTTTTGTCTGAGTTGGAGATGCATGGTAAAAAAAGGGAAAAACAAACAAACAGTTAAGGCAACAGATAGAGCGGGTTGTTTTTTGGATGAGGTGGACTGATGTCATACTTAGATGTGAGATAGTTATCTCACATCTAGATGGTCCCTAAACACACTCAGCTTCGAGTAAATTATACGTCACCAAAAAGTGTCATAAAAACCTCCAACCCCAACAGTTGATGTAAATAGGCACTAGGGCACTAGTGCTCCGATAAGTGATTTAAACTTGGAATGACTAGATCATTTCAAAAAATACCAAGTTCATTTGAAACTAACATAGTTCATACTACAAACTAGATCATATCTACTTCACCATCACCCTAGACATAAAACTACTCGTTGGACGCCGAATTGCTCACGAACTAGGCCCAGAATGAGGTTTATAAAAAAAACTAGGCCCAAAATGAGTCTGAGTTGGGATCGTTAGAGTCGTGGAGCTCCTCCTCCCCCTCACCGGCCTTGATGGGAATCACTATCGAGGGGCCAGCCTCGTCCTCCTTCTTCGCTTGCTTCTTCTTGAGGTCATGCTTCCAATGGAACTTCAACTCGTTCTGAACTTATTGGCGATTCTCTCGTGCTAACCTCGCCATCGCCACTTCATCACTCTCGCCGGGAGCAATGTGGATCGCCGACTTCTTCTTCTCTTCGATCAACCGTTTGCTAAAAAGCTATACATTTGTCTTTTTGTGTAGCTCTCATTTTAACGTATTTCAATACGAAAATTTACATGTAAATTATGTCTCTAGGTATGTGTATTTTTTAAGAATTATTTGAAGGTGAAATATTTGAATTTTGAAGGTTCAAATGAAGGCCTACATGGAGCTCTGTGCCCCTTTGGCATTTTCGACTCTCAGTACCAATATGCAGATTTGATAATATATGTATGCGTTAGTGAAACATCATAAAATTATTTTTCATGAAAAATAATGCCATGATTTTTTTGTTAATTAGCGAGATGGAGAAAGTTTGAGTACTACATAATTTATCGTATTCCTCATGATGAAACTCCCCTGAGTAGAATAGACTACCCAGCCGTTTTTAAATAGCTACCACTATTAGCAATTACCATACATTTCACACATTTCTGTAAATGTAAACCTCTTTCCTATCATTCAACGGGTTACATTAATGATCTCCCGGATATCTCCACAACAAATGTGTGCAATCAAAGCTACAAATCAAAATGTGCTTATAAGAATTGAGTTCATTCCTTGTGATCTCTGCCCTTCTTTCTCTTCCATTTGAGATATATTTGGAGAGAGAGGCCAGAAAAGACCATCACGACACTTCCCCATTGCTCCATGGACAGTGGGTTACCACTGATAACTGATGAGATGACGATGCTCATGAACTTGCGGGTGGTGGTGATGGTAGTGTTAGTAAGAGAGCCGAATCTGCTGATGGTTAGGAAGATGAAATTCTGACCCACAGCGCCGCATAGGCAGAACATGAGAATGTCCCATGCTACCTCTGGGTTCTCGCGGCAAAAACTCACCGCCTCAAAACCGTTTGCATATGGCCAGTTACTGAACAGCAATGGCGCCACAAACATAATTACAGTATTGTATATGGTTCCCCAGAGGTTCATGCCAAGCATTATATCCCAAGGGTTAGTCTTGGGGTACCTGCAATGATACGATATTACTTTCCATTCAGAAAGAATATAACACAATTTTGCTTTGAAGTGGAACTGATAGATATCTTTACCTGGACTTTATCAAATCTTGGGTCGAATTAGTGTAGCCATCAAAAGCTAAGTTGAGGAAGCACAACCCGTAGCCAAGAGGAGCATTAGGGTTAGCAAGCTTCTTGATAGTCTTCGAGCTTGTCTGATTCAGTAAAAACAAACAAAAACTTCAGAAGTGGCTTTAAGTACAATTATTTGGATGTGTCTTCTCTTTCTCAGGGTCTACGTAAAAGCTAGCTAAGCGTAGTCAATACTTCATCATTAAAAAACGTATGGAATGACGTAAATTATTTTTTCTTGGTTTAAAACTATAGATCAGACAAAAAGTTTTAATGGTTTCAGGAGCATCATCAAAGGCATGCAAAGCTCATTGCTGGTTTGTTGATTAAAATGTGAAAATAAAGAATTCCTTACCTTCAACAATGCAAAGGATGAGACGCCCCCGGCAACAAGGAAGGTGCAAAAGTACTCTGGAAGTGTATACTTAACACCATAGAGTATAGTTCCCATCAACATAACTGTGCATAATGAATCAACAGTTAGAAAGACCAGTACAAAGCTGTCCAGCTAAGAAGCATGAAAGGTTAATCATCACTCAAAAGACTTAACGCAGATTGCTCAGTAAGACAGTTATTTATGTGATATCAACTATGCATGGCTTGAGATTGGAAATGTAAACAATGCACACAAGGATTTCAAGTTGTGCAGGGCATACTGATAGGCTGAAACAATAACATGGTGGCAAAATGGAATAAAATGCTCCTTATACAAAATGACCCACTCCCCACACATGCTTGATTGAAAAATAGAACTGAAGTTCCAAAAGTTTCAGTACTGTACAGAGATTTGTCTGCGAGTCTACTTTAGTCATTTTTGGACAATTTCATGAACAAAAATAACACCCTAGCTCGTTTTTGGTGGCTGCATATACTTGAGAGTTAGTGGGCATAGCAATAGTAGTTCATGTATAAATTCCTCTAGATTGGAGACAATGAACCAGAATAACCTTGAGATCCTATTTGTTTGTTTTGAGCCCTAGTTAATAATAGTGATGAGATGCACAGTTTTTGGACATTCGTAGAAAGGTGTACTTCACTTTACTCAGTAACTGATGAGGTGAACTGGCGTACCAATCACTCTAAGAACAACCATTATATGCAGCATTCATATGAGAAGTGTAGATAAAAACTGCATTGTATGCATGCATCTACGCAAAACTCACCTGGAATCATCTTAGAAGATTTTGCCAAGACCTGTTACAGACAAAAAATAGTTCAAGATCCTTGATCTCCAGTAGTTTTGTGCATCATTGAAAAAAACCAGCAATATTTCGTCCATTTGAAGTGCATCTTTGGTATTTAACTAAATCATCAAATTCAAATTCCACACAAGATTGAGATATGAAGCAGGCGTGTTACCACTTTTCTAATAGTTAGGCATAGTGTAATGTCATGCACTCTCGCGTATAGGATTAAACATGGGTTGAAAAGTATCAGCATACCCAATATTGTACATAAATGTGATATCCAGTGGTAACTAGGTATCCCTTCTAGGATGGTAAGCCCATACTGCTGCCTTAAAAACTCCAATCACCCATTGGCCAATTTCTTAGCACAGTTAACTAACTCAAGACTAGAACATTTCTACTCCATAACCACCACTTACTACATTAACGGTTAACCCAATCAACACCTAATTGCAAATGCAACATCCGAAGAAAATTCTGTACACCGAAGACGCGAAGGACGGCAAAAGCGGCTGGATCCAAACCTGAGCCGGGTAGCTGATGTACTTGAGCGCCTCGATCCCCATGGTCGGGCCGATGGTGTTGGTGATGCTGACGCCCCAGTACTTGAGAAGCGGCGCCCGCCCGGCAGGACTGCTACCACCCGACCACAGCTTGATCACTGCAGGAACCGACCAAAGTCACGACCCCTTCACACGCAATCACCATCCAAGAGCAGCGAAACCGCGGCCGCATTCGGCGAGAAATGCAAAAGAGCAGTTCGGGGGTGCTCACTTATGAAGGACCAGACGAAGCAGACGACGTTCTGCGCGAAGTTGAGGAACGCGAGGTGATCGAACCGCCGCTCCTCCGGCCCGAATCGCTTCGTCGATCTGAGTCGAGGGGGAAAAGCAGAGAACCCGGCGAACTCAGCCACGTTTATCTCTGTCGGGAGCCAACACCATTGGGAATGGGGGGAGGGAGAGGGTGCTTACAGCGTCTCCTGGAGGATCCCCTGGGTGATGTAGGACGACCAGATCCCGCCGACGCAGAAGGCGAGCACGGCCACGCGCGAAGCCAGGCTGCCGCCGCCGTCGACGCGGGGAGGGCCTCGGACCCCGCCTCCGCGGCCCTGGCCCTTCCGCGCGGACACCATGGCGCGTTCGTTTGTGCGGTTGTGTTCGCCGGCGAGGGGGATCGGTCGCAGGCTCCCGGGGGTCAGAGGAGGCGAGTGTTATAGCAGTTGGGCGTAACCGCGGAAAAGGAGAGCGCGCGTCAGAGGAGTGACGTGGCGTGGCGTGGCTGGCCGGGAGGTGCCAGCGGGGACGCCGCATTGGCTGGGTTGGCGTGGAAGGACCGGTCCGAGTCTCCGAGGCTCCGTGCGGCTGAGCTCGACTCTTCTCGACTTTTCTTCTGATCGCAGTTTTTTAGGGATCTTAACCCAAACGAGGACACACCGAGAGCATCTTCGACCGCCACTCAACATGCAGCGCGCTAGAAAATTGTTTGCAGCATGCTGATCGTGAGTTTTTCATGGCGGGAAGCGCTTGCTCCAGCGGCTGCTGAAAAGTTTAGGAGCTGTTTGATTCCCAGCCTAAGGTTGCCACGCTTAACCTTAGTCATGTCACAACATCATGTATTCGGTTCATTGCCGTACTTGTAGCTTGCCACATTTTTCTAGTTATATGACACACATGTCATAGGCTCATTTTTTTGCCAAATCTTGTCACACTTGTGGTGCCCATTTTGTTAGCCACATTTTTTATGGCAGCCACAGTTTGCCTAAGATTAGTTGTGGCAAAGTTAGTCATGAACCAAACAGGCCTCGTGCGTGAGCCGCTCTAGCAGTCACTGCAAAAAAACTATGCGTGCCCACTCGCACAAACAACATATGCACTCCAAACACAACCAAAAAGATCAAATACAAAAAAAATCAACAATAAAAAGTTCAATTTTATTATTACAACTCAAACAAATAGTTTATCTTGTAATAGAACAAATAGTTCAACAATACAACATCAAACATACAAATCATGACGCTCTTTGTCGGCCATTCCATGCCCACCACTCCTCGATGAGATCCTTCTGAAGATCATCATGCGTTTCGTCACGTCGAAGTGGCATGATAAGAGGCAATAAAACAGGCCACCCTAGCAGCCCTCCGTCGCACTCGCACAGGATGTCCCAAGAGCTCATACTGAGAGTAGCCTAAATCTTTGCCACGCTCATTCTCGATGATCATATTGTGCGTGATCACATAAGCGTGCATGATGTACCAAAGCATCTTTTGATCCTAAAATCTAGCCAGTCCTCTTATAATGGCAAATTGGGCTTGTAAAATCCCAAAAACTCTCTTCACATCTTTTCTAGCCGCCGCTTGAGCATTGCGGAAATCAAGATTTTTCTTACCTTCCGGCTTTTTCAGCGGCTTCACAAATGTTTGCCACTTTGGGTAGATGACATCCGCAAGATAGTAGCCATAGTTGTCTGTATGACCATTTGCTACAAACTGCACCGGTGATAGTTCACCATTTGCAATCTTATTCATCAGTGATGACCGATTAACAACGTGCATGTCATTCAAAGATTCAGGCATTCCAAAAAAAGCATGCCAAATCCAAGTCTCTTGATCGGCCACCGCTTCAAGGATTATAGTGGAACCCTTTTTTTGGCCGTGGAATTGCCCATGCCATGCCTTGGAACAGTTCTTCCAACTCCAATGCATGCAATCTATTGAGCCAAGCATACCTGGGAACCCATGAGCTTTGTTCATCTCCAAAAGCCTTGCGGCGTCTTCAGCATTGGGAGATCTCAAATACTCCGGACCAAAGACTTGCACAATTTCGACTGTGAAGCGCTTGACACACATGATGGCTTGACTCTCACCCATGGCCAAGTGGTCATCAACTAGATTCAACGAAATACCGTATGCCAACATACGCAAAGCGGCTGTCACCTTCTGAAAGGTGCTATGCCCGAGTTCTCCGGCGTCATTCCTCCTTTGCTGAAAAAACCGATCATGGCTCGCTAGTTTCTCTGCAATGCGCCTGAACAACTCGGTGCTCATCCTAAACCGGCGTCGGAAGTATGACTCGGGGTACCCAGGATTATCCACAAAGTAATGCCTCATCAATCTGTTATGGGCATCGATCCTATCCCTCCAAATTTTCTGCCGGCCCATAACCGAACCACCGTGCTTCGGTTCTTTATGGATGTGCATAGCTAGGATCATTGCAAGATCCTCCTCCTCTTAAATATCAAATTCTTCTTTGGGAGAATCATATGACGAACTCATCTAAAATGTTCAATTTAAACCAGGCTATAAAAACTACAAACAACATGCACCAAATTCATGTAAAAATGTGAAGTTCAAGCTATACATACATTGCAAGCGTTTTGTCGAACACCTTGTGGGCGCCGAGCGGCAGTGGGCGGTCAGGCGCTGTTCGTCGGAAGAATGGCGCGCGCGAAGGGCGGCGGCGACTGGAGGGAGACGGAGGAAGCAGCGGCGGCGCGGGGATAGGTCTGGGAAGCGCCGGAATGGTCGTCGGAACAAATGAGGTGGTGCGGGCGGCGGCGCCAGCACCTGGGTCGGGGTAGTGGTAGTCGCGAGCGGGCGCTCGAGTATGCAGCGCGCGGGAGCGGGTGCGGCAAATAAACGGTGCGCGATCGCATTTCGCACCGTGTGCTAAACTTTTTATGTCGCGCGCGCGGTTATTGTACCTCCGCTGGAGCTCACAGAGCGGTTGCGCGCGCGTAAAAATCCCAAAATTTCCAGCGCGGCTGTTGGAGATGCTCTGACCAAATATGTGTAAACACAATTCGAAAAAGAACAGAAGAGGTTGCGTAAACACGATGCGGACAAATCTACTGATTTTTTAGCATAAACACGACGCCGACAAATCTATTGTTTTTTCAGACTCCATTTTCAAGGATTTGGTAATAGGTAGTGCTGATTATAAACTGACGTTTTTCTTAAATACAGTACAAACACGAACTTTTAAGGACGTACATGTACATTCACCCATTTAAATGTAGAAACGTACTCCCTCCGTAAAAAAATGTGAGTGTTTAGATCACTATAAAATAGTAATCTAATTATATATTTCTTTACAGGGTAATGCTACTGGGTAGAGTTCAAATTTCAACAAGTGTTCCATCCTGCTCGGTGAGTCATGTCCATTGTCTGTTAAGGAGGAAGTTCGGAACCTGCTGAATGTGTCTAGCTTGTTTTCTGAGGAGAAGCACTTGGGCCTCCCTACACCAGATGGTCGCATGTCCAAGGAAAGTTCCAAAACCTCCAGATGAGCTTAACCAAATGCCTTATTCAGTGGGGAGATGGCCACCTAGCACAACCAGGAAGGGAAACACTCATCAAGTCAATGGCTCAAGCTTTGCCAACTTACATAATGGGGGTGTTCAAGTTGTCGTTCTCGGTCTGTGATGAGCTCACAAAGATGGTGAGGAGTTTTTATTGGGGTTCGGCTAATGGGAAGAGGAAAGTACATTGGCGGGCATGGGAGGATTTGATGCAGCCAAAAGATAGGGGAGGGCTGGCTTTCGAGATTTTCGACTCTTCAACCAGCTACTCTTACCTCGGCAAGCCTGGAGATTAGTCTCCAAACCTGTCAGTTTGTGTGCACAAGTGTTAAAAGCTAGATATTACTCGGATGGCAAACTAGAAGATATTGTTTTTTACGAGGAATGCATCGCCTTCATGGCAAGGTGTCTGCTATGGGCTAGAATTATTGAAAAAAGGACTTATTTGGAAAGTTGGAAGCGGGAGTAGCATTCGTGTTTGGCAAGATAACTGGATCCCTAGGCCATTTTCTTATAAGCCTGTCACGTTGCAGGGAACATGTCGTATACGGTACGTCTCTTAGCTTCTGAACGAGAACGGGTCCTGGAACTATGAGCTACTACAATAGTACTTCATGTTGGCGGACGTTACTACGATCATGAAAATTCGAGCTTCCCTTCGTCTTGGGGAAGATATACTTGCTTGGGGGCCTGGAGCTTATGGTATTTATTTTTCTGTTAAGAGTGGTTACCAATTGGCTTTTGATGAAGTGCATAGAAATTTGGCTACTGGTTCGAGTACTCGACCTAATGGTAACCGCTCCTGCTGGAAGTTAATATGGTCTTGTGAGGTTCCACCATCTATCTGGAATCTTGCCTTGAAATTAGCTACCAATGCACTACCTACATGGCAGAAGAAGTTCATTAGAGGACCGGAGCTGAATAATCTTTGCCCAAGATGCTCTTATGAACCTGAGGATAATTTCCACCCACTGTGTCGCTGCCCTCAATCGTGTATTCTATGGGATACAATGTCAGATGTGTGGCATTTGCCGAACCTTTCGTCAATACAAAACACTGGGAGGGAGTGGATGTTGCACGTCCTCGAGCCACTACCAGCCACTGAGCAATCCATGGTGTTGTTTACCTTGTGGCGTGTCTGCTATATCTGAAATGAGGTGGTCCATCATAAACCAGCACCACCCATGGAAGCATCTAAACGTTTTCTTGTCAGCTACTTGGATTCGATCATAGCTGGACTTATCATCAGATACATTAAAAGGAAAACATATTCTTACATATGATAGGGAACTACTACAGCCACATGTGATAATACCGGTTCGTCCACCTGATACATGGCGTCCTCCTTGCTCTGGATGGGTTAAACTTAATATTGATGGCTCTTTCCTTGATGATGGCTCTGCTGGAGCGGTTATGGTGCTTAGGAACAACATGTGAAACATCATTTTCTCATCGTGTAGACAATTGTTCTCGAGCAGAGATGCTCTTGAAGCGGAGTTGTGTGCATGCATATAAGGACTCTCCTTTTCCCTGTAAAGAAGTGATCTCCCAATCTCCATTGAGATGGACTCAATTGTGGAAGTGAAGCTTGTTCAGGCTAAAGAGGTTGATAGATTAGTTTACTCTTCGTTAGTTACATAAGTCCACTACAAAAAAATACACTTCCGTGATGATACGTGTTTATCATAGTAGGTTGCGTTTTTTGTCATGCATGTACATCCATGACAAATTTATGACAGAATCAAGATAGTCATACCCGTGCTATCGTAGAAGTGTTCCATGACATTACCAAAATTATCATCACGAAAGTGTCCACTTCCATGACGATAAATCGCGCGTCACAGAAGTGCTTTCGTCAAGGATGACCGACACGTGGCATCCACCGTAACGGAACGCCGTTAAGCTATCGGGTCGGGTTTTGGATCCGATAACCCGTTAACAGCCCCGACCAATGGGGATTTCCCACGTGTAAAATCATCATTGGCTGGAGGAAACACGTGTCGGCTCATCGTTGGGACAGATGTCATCCACTCATTGGACAGAAGGCGCCTATGATACGTCGACACGTGGCACGACCAATCAAGTTTAAATGGGCCGGCCCAACTAAAGGCCCACAAGATTTGGCGGCCCATAATGGGCCCGCCCAGTTAAAGGCCCACGAGATTTTGCGGACTATAATGGGCTGGCCCAGCTAAAGGCCCACAAGATTTCGCGGGCCATAATAGGCCGGCCCAGGTAAAGTCCCACAAGATTTTTGTGTGCCATAATGGGCCGGCCCAGGTAAAGGCCCACAAAATTCTTGCTCATAATGGGCCGGCCCAGCTAAAGGCCCACGAGATTTCGCCGACATTAATGGGTCGGCCCAGCTATAGGCCCACAAGATTTTGAGGACCCTAGTAGGCCGGCCCATTAACCGGCTGCCATGTTTTGGGCCAAATGTCGGCCCATAATTGATCCGGTCCATTATTGTCCTGCCACGTTCCGGGCCTAGTAATGGCCCATATAAGATCCGGCCCGTTAAAAGCCTCCCACTTTCTGGGCCAAATCATGGCCCAGATCAGGTCTGGCCCTTTAAGAGGCTTTGGGCTTAATTATGGCCCATATCATATTCGGCCCGTTGACTGGACGCTATGTTTTTGGGCCCACTTGCTAAAGGCCCATTTAGTAATTCGGCATGATATTAGTTTCAGCCTGTTAACGGCCCATTTAACATTTCGGCCCTATATTAATTTCGGCCTGTTAAAAGCTCGTCATATAGTTGGGCCTAACTACGGCCCGGTTTGCATCCGGCCTACTTGCAGCCGATATCTGATTGGGCCAAACAAGGACCGAGACAACTTTGTCCTGTTAAAATCCCGTGAATTGATTCGCACAATCATGGGCCGGGGTCCATTTCGGGCTGCCGCCGGCCCGTGAGCTATTCGGCACATTTCAGGCCCAGCCTACGTCTCAGCCTCCTAAAAGCCCATTGAGTTTTCTTGCGAAAAGAGGGCCGGGGGTTACTCGGCCTATTAAAGGCCCGAATCTACTAGTGGGCCAGTTTGACGGGGCCCATGATGCGGATCATACTTCATGATTGCATGACGGCCCGATTATGTACAGTAATTTTACGGTTTGGCCGATTTACTGCGAAGACATGATATATATACAGTAAAATAAATGCAGCATCGTGAATAAGAAAAAACCTAGACTATACAATAAAGAAATTACGGCATATTACATCCACTGGGCATCAAAGTTTGCCACTATGATAAAAGCACAAGCAGACAGCAGATTACATACACTGGGCATCAAAGATCGCCACCAGTGAAAATAAACACGCCGACAAAATAATATACAAAACCGACAGCACTTCAATAGAGTTCAAGAAAGGTTAGCCCTGCTGGGGAGCTGCAGCGCAAGCAACTGAGCAAGATGATGAGATTACGCTTGTTCAACACTTATATCTTCCTCACTCTGAAAGATAAACAAGCAGACAGATGACAGGTTTTGCACATAAAAGTATCAGTGCTGACAATTCATCACATTTCTTACTGACGAATAAAGTGACACAGTTTAAAATTGCATTAACACAATATGGTATTGTTCAGGTCAAGACATGGCAGGAATTGACATTGTGAAGGAGCTGGCAGCTTCACGGCACCACTGAATTACAAATCAAGAACTCATAAGTATCAATGGTTAGTGTGCTATCAATTTATCCCATTTTAGATTGGCAAATAAAGAGGCGGTTTAAATAATAGTAGAATGATATGACATTGTTCATAGTTAAGACATTGCAGAATATGACATTGTGCTGTAGTGGGTAGGTTCACCACACCACTGGATTACGGATGAAGAACAGAAGCATACATGCAGTACAAAAGAAGATCACTTGCTCTCTATAGTTTAATTTATATGGTATGAAGAAGGAACTTGGTTGTACAACTGAAAACTTAATTGAGAAGGACAAACTTTTGTTTATGAACTACATAATAAACTTTAAACATGCAATTTGATGCAAACACCAAAAATAAACAGTTGTTGCAGTCATGCCTAACCAAATATACACAACAAAGTTTGAAGGCTTGAGAAGGACAAACTTACATTACTGGTGAAGACAGGCTCTATAAAGCCCTTGTCCATACCGATGGGGGGGGGGGCAATTCAAGAAGTTTAGCACAGAATGTTCTTCATAAGCATTGCCTTTATTCTACATTTTGTTAAGAGTAAATATAGATGTGATAATATACGAAAAAATGGAGAATATTTAAGATAAGATGAAGAGTGATGCTACATAACCAAGTAGCTATAAATGTTAGTGCAGCGATACAGGTAAAAGGCACAACCAAGAGCAATGGACAGCTAAACTTCTTCAGTAGCAACCTTATGGTAAGAGTAAATATAGATCTGATGTGTAGAAAATGGAGGGCAAAGGAAAATAAGCTGCAGAGTGATGGTACATAAACAACTACCTGTCAATATAAGTACACTGATAAAGGACAGCATGTACTTACAAGAACAATGCAGAGCTAAAAAAATTCATTGGCATTGGATATATTCTACACTAATGTAACCATTCATACAGATCAGATAATTTGGAGCGAACAATTGATAAGCAAGCTATCATGCATACTGCTGTCACATAATGAACCAGGTATGTATGCAAGTACAGTGATATAGCACAACAGGTGCTAACAAGAGTAAAGTAGCGGGCAGCATATTTGTGATATCCTATCGTTCTTTTCAAACCAGAATTGTTCTTCGAGCTAATTTCCTGCAAAAAAGATCCGTAAGGCACATGCGGAAAAGTAGAAGCTCAAATTGTCATGTGATTTCATAGACAGTACCTCATCCTGGGAACAAGACCAGTGCATAACAAGGTTTTTCCATTCAATGTCTTCTAAATTTAGCACAGGAGACTTCACCGGAAATTCGTTTATAGACTTGCCATCAAAGTGTGATTTCCTCAGGTAACACCGATACTGCTGCAATGCTTCCTTGAAAAGCACAAGCAAGCTTTGCTCGTCATGACTATCCAGATTGACCCTCACCTAGTTACAACAATGTAATGTAAATCATTGATGTGTTCAATCAGTAGAAAACAGGAAAATAATAAACATGAATAATAGCACTTACATGTAAGTTGGACAGGAAGATGTGAAAATGGTGTTTGTCTTCACTATAATCTTCCCATGATGGGAATATATGCACGTAGTCCCTAACAACATTGAAAGTATTGTCTTTTAAACTGGGAATAAATTGAATGGGGTTCCAATCTGCAGGAATTGTCCGTCTCTGCAGTTGGGATAGGTCTTCGGCCGGTGGACTTGTTGTACTTTTTGCTGGAGTGGGATTTTTCTGTGATACGGCTGGTGCTATGGCAAATGAAATCGGTATACCTTTTGCTGGAGTGCAGGTCCTGTGTGGTGGAGCTAGTGGTGTGGCCAGTGAAGTATGGGTACAGTCTGCTGGAGTCGGTCCTATGTTTTATGTCACTGGTTGTACAACCAATATAAGTGGGGCGCTGTCTGATTTCTCCGGCACCACCATGTTTTTCAAGGACTTTGCTGGTGCTCCTTCAGGTTCGGCAATCATCCTCTTCCTTTTTGATGTCAGATGCACAAGAACAGCATTTGAGTGGAAAAACATGGTATGCCGATAGATAGAATATGTATTGATAATGGATGGGCATAGCATCTCGAGTTATATGATGAGTAAACTAAGTAGATGGTGGTGCAAGAAAGTAGAAGAAATGCAAGAAAACATATGCAAGATACGCGCTATCAATAAAACCTTGCCAAATTAAAACAGGCACCTTGATGGGTGAATAGGACAGGCCATCTGCCTTTGACTCCTCGAGGTTAGAATAGTCATTAGAATGATATTCTGAACAAGAATCAACAGGTGGGGAGCGTACGAGTTTCATTGCTTCCAAAATGGCACTCAATGCCTTGGTGCCAATTTTGTAAGTCATTGCAGTGTTCCACAATATTCTTCTGATGCCCGGATTCTGATATTCACTGTAATTGCGTATAATATCTGAGAACCATGAAAACATAAATAGTTGTGAGATTATCTTTGTAATGCAGATGATATTCTAATATAGGGGCCCCTGTAAACACTTATGTGCTATCACTGGATTCTGATGAGAGAGTTCATGTGTGCTGTAATATCGTGCATGCATTTATATAATCTGGCACAAGTACACAAAAAATAGGCTCCAGAAGTAAGGATAGCTGGCAGATGATAAGTTCATAATATACTGTATAGATAGTTTATTGACAAACCATGATAACAAGAGCACACAGCAACTAGGCAGATCATAGTGTACATAACAGGGGTACACCATAACCACGATATATGAATCGGGAAAGTGGAACTGGCTTGAAAATACGGTGTTGTATTGCCGCTAGTAATTGAAAGCCTATCGATCACGTACATGCCAGCACAATCGAACATGGTAAAGAAGAGCAAGCAGATTTTGGATAATAAAATGTTGGTTGCGCAGTGCCCACACATGATGAACCAGAGCGCATTAAGAATGCAACTCCCAGCTGTCTCTTGACCATTTCAGGCGGTTGGATGAAGATCCTACGTCTCCTAACCCTTCTTCTTCCTCGTCTCTGATTCTTCCCATACAGAACACCGCACGGGCCACCGACCGGACCACCGGCCCCCATCGCCTGTGTTCCTCCACCACCCCACCCCCCACCCGCATCGAGTTTCTTTGTTCGGCGAGGCCCCACAACCACCCGAGCCCCTTGGATCGCACCGGCGAACTCCGGCGAGCTCTGAAAAATCGACTGACCCAATTTTGAAATTTAGTCTACTGTGATTTAACTAGTGTGGAATATAAAAGGGGAAAACCATAAGCATTGGGAGTATAGTGTTGAGCGTGCCATGGCGGATCTGAAGGTGCAAACCGGACAAAGGCAACTTCACAACCAAGACAAGAAATCAGAGTAAAGTAGTGGCGATCTATTTTCTTGCTGCGATAAATAAGTTGAGCAGATACGAAAGAGTACCGCCTCTGGTGCGGCACCGTGTACGCATCTGGTGAGAATTTGACGGTGCTGTGGTAGCGATGGCTGTCGGCGGCGTGGAAGCAGATCTAGGAGGGTAGACGGTGGCGGCGGGGCGTGGTGGACGAGACGGTCGTAGGAGCAGCGCCGGCAAGGTGAACGACGGCGGGGATGAAGCGAGAGGACGGGATGCAAGGATCCCTGTCCGAAGGCGTGGATGAGAGAGGTCTATCTCTTGTAATGGACGGCGGCGTCGGGGTATCAGCTCCGGCATGGTGGAGGAGGACGGCGATGGATGGGGTGGCAGACGGCGGCGGACGGAGGAGGGTGGGTTGGAGAGGGTGTTTTGGCGCCCACGGAGTACGAATGGGGAAAAGGGAGGTAGAGAGGAAGGGGGAACCATGTATTCAGGGCGTGCTTGTCTCAAATGCGAGGAAATTTACAAACTTAGCCCCCGTTTCAAATTTCTACTACATCACAGCAAAATTAGTCGGTTGGGGATAGGACGGTAATCTCGCATACACCGAATATTTGCCGACGAGAGTTTGTTTTTGGCGCCCACCGTGTATGAATATGAATCGGGGAGGGAGTCGATTTTGGCTGAGGGCACACTGTGTTTTGGCGCCCACCGTGTATGAATCCGGGTGAGAGGCGGTTACGTCACGTTTGGGTGAAATTACAAACCTACCCCTATCGAAACCTATAGAAATCCAGCAGATAGGCTTTGCGCGGCAGGGATAGGCAGTAGTGATTTCCATCTCGCAGATTTTGGTTTCGGGCGGTTACTGCGACTTTCCCCGCTTCGTTCAAATTTTGCACAGTGCATGTTTACCGTGCCAACTCAATTCGAATCCCGTTTGTATTCTACTATTTTTTTGGGCGGGATCCATTTTCAATTGGAATTACATTCTATATACATCATTTTTTTTACATATATACTTTCAAAAGCACAAGACCATTTATACATAAATATGGTTTACAATGGCATGATCTCAGATTCATAAGGTTGTATCCATCAATTTGGATTTTCAAATATTGAAACCACTTTATGTTGAAATCCAATGTATGCATTCCTCGTAACTGTCTCCAATTAATGTGTGTTTCATGCGGGTTTTTTTAACTTCTCAAACATGTATAATGTGTTTCACACACGCAACATATAGTGTAATCCCGTTTAGACATTAATTGCATATAAACCATGCATTGTTTGTAATTGAAGAATCTATGGATCACCAATATTGATAAACTATATAACATTACACGTGTGCCCAAATTCAAATGAATATGCATGTTTGATACACCAATTTGCGTTATGATATTATCGATGTCGTGATCTCGAGTTTAAATATTTGAACCCCCTTTAATCCAGATATTCGTCTCATATAGCTATCACTCATGCTTATATAGGACTATCTCTCTGGACCTATACGCGTTCATCGTCTCTCAGGCATCTCTCGTGCTACCTGTATGTCGACAATGATCTTTTATCTTCGTAACACACTGACGGTACTCTCTCCATCGACCTTCATCACTCTATCTCTCTCTAAGTATATCTCGCTCCCTGCTATATGTCTCTAGCTATGATTCTCCATGTGGAATCTCTTTCTCTCACACAAACACAAAACTTTGTCTCCCGGGGTCTCATTTCTCTCAACTATTCCCATGTGTGCCACTCGCACACCCCTCATACAGAGATGTCTTTCGCTCCTTAGATATGAGAACCTACGACTCTTCCTCTTCAATATCTCTTTCTCAGGCACAAACACAAACTCTGTTTCCCAGGGTCTCATATTTCTCCATTGTTCTCTTGTATGTCGCTCAAACACACCCTCTCTCCCTAGAGATATCTTGGGTTCCCTCATATGTCTCTCTAGCTATCACTCTCGTTGTGAAATATCTTTCTCTCTCGCAGACACAAAACTCTGTCTCTCTGGATAACATTTATCTCTGATATTTGTTTGTATGTGACTCACATGCACCCTCTCTCCATCTCTCTCTCACCCACACACATAACCCAGCCTTCTGATCCACTCGACTCCTATCTCTAGCGCACACTAGCTAGCATCTTTATCTTTCTATTTATCTGTTTCTCCATCAACCATCTTTCTTGCCCTCACTCTTGATTCCTATCACGCACACTACATATGTTTCTCTCTACATGCATGCAGTCAAGTGCCCTCTCACACACATATATAACTTCACCCATTGAACCACCCGACGGTCATCTCCGACACCCAAACTAATGGATGTCTCTCTAGCTAGCATCTCCATCTCTGTATCTATCTGTAGTTTCTCCGTCAACATTTCTTTCTCGCACGGAGTCTTGCTTCCTATCACCCACACTATATATGTCTATCCATACATATGCATTTATAGGTTGATCTCTTTTGCACAATCATTGTGCCTCACCCCCTCTGCTCGCCATAGATGCATGCTCCAGCCCACGCCACTATCTCTTAAAGACAAAAACACATGCTCAATTGTCGGGCCTTCTTCCCTGCATTCTCACATGCATGCATATTGTCATACCGATCCGTCTCTCCCATGTCGTTGATCTTAGGACTTATGTCTTCTTTCTTTTATCTCGATCATGCGCGCGCGCGCACACACACATCCCACGTATACATGTATACCTCTCACACATGCACGTTCAAGGTCTCTATGTCTCCATACGTAGTTAATTACCCTCAATCCTAACGCCACATCAAATCGTTCTCCTTTTGTGCACATAACTTCCGCCTGGATGGGCAAAACACACACTCACACTTAACAATCTCCTTCTAGCTACCCCCCCCCTGCCCCGCGCGCCTCTCACTCTTCCCCTATATCCCCGAAACCAATAAGTCCATCCCTTTGTTTAATTCCCGCCTACATGCACCATCGATATATAGTAGTCTTACGTGGTGTCTCTCGAACAAACACGTTCTCTCGATGTCGACTCCTCTCACGCGCACACACCTTCTCTTCCCTCCTACGAGCATTTTCTCTCTCGCACCCCATCGTTGGTGGCCTCTGCCATACACATCACCTCTCTATGAT